>NC_061115.1:168366999-168645502 GCF_002878395.1 Capsicum annuum | reverse complement strand
TTATTCCTTGAAATCAACTTTAGTTCGTACTAAAATCTGAAAAATGGTGGATATTGCTAGGAAGAGAATTCACATTACTAATCAAATCCTAAATATTTTTAGAGTATATCTTTAATCACAGTGTTGATCCTTAGCCAAAGAAAACTTAAAGCCATTTTTCTTTTTCTTATTGGAGCTAAAGACTGAAGCAAACTTCATCTTCAGCATTAATTATTTTGACTTAGATTTTCCAGTCAACTGAGTTTCAGTGTTAAGATTTCAGTGTTCAGTTTTCTTATTCCATCTCATTAATGATAAGGCTAAGCAAATTTTGGAGGGGCAAAAATTGAAGTCAGAAGAGTGCAGTGTTAGTCAGAGCGATGACATGGATGTCGAGCAGGATAGAATCAACAAGAGGAGTAAAAAGAACCGGAGTTTCACAGGCGGGCCGTCCAGTTGGTAGATCTTTGTCCTGTCTTTCTGAGTTTGTTTGGCAGAACGTTATTTATTTGCGATGCAATTTTTTATGCTTCTACAACATGCTTATATAAGTTGCCAAAGTGCCCTGGAATGCGGTCTTTGGGCTAAGACATTTATTTCTTTCGACATGCGTAACTGTACCACCCATGTCATTTCATCTCACTATAGAAACCAAAAGCTGTTCTGTGGAGAAGTAATTTGTATATACTTTCTTTGAAAGGACTAACCCATTTAAGAGGAGATGCATTTCTCCGTCTTGAAGTGCAAGTGCATCCAGAAACTTATTTGGGCATGCTAATAGTTGATTTTGCTCTAACTCACTGCAAAACATTTCTTTCTCCTGCTTAGGGATCCATATTCAGAGGGTGTCAACACCGACGAATTGGAAGCTACTCTTGCGTCTCGTGGTGAGTTTTATGATTTTATATGAAGTGTAAGCTTGGAGTTCCTTGTGTGTGGTGCTCTTGTCTTTTAACATGCAAATGAGGCTGCATAATGATAATTACCCAAATGAGCTTTACGAATAATGATAATCTGAATTGTGTATAGGTTTTGTTGGTAAGCATGGTTTTTTCCATGTATGTATGGTAATTTAAGCTGAATAATTACGTAAATGAGCTTTACGAATAATGATAATCTGAACTGTGTATAGGTTTCGGAACAGTTCATGGTAAGCATGGTTTACTACATGCATGCATGCATGCATGCATGTATGTATGTATGTATGTATGTATGTATGTATGTATGTATGTATGTATGTGTTTGTTAATATAGTCAAAGACTGCTAATCTCATAACAGATAGAGACTTCATTTTATATGGGATTGTCCAGCTTTACTTGTCAAAGTAAATTTAGAAATTAGACAGGACTATCAAAAAATAGTCAACAAGTTTGCGATGCTTAATTTTAGTGCATACCAATATGGTGAGTGACATCCTTTTCAATCTCCCCATTTCCTCGGATAATAGACCCAAGATATTTGAAACCTAAGTTGCTTGAACTCCGGTGTGAGTGTCTGATATGTGTGCCGATCCAGAGGTCGGATTCTTTATGATCTAAATTTTAAGATTCGAGGATATGGATCTAGACATGGATACGGGTGCGGGGATTCGGCTAAAAATAGAGTTATAAAATCTAAATTATGAGACTTTATGCGGAACACTTGAGGAGAGAATATTGATCAAGAGGAGAATCTGGGAAGGACATAAAAGCTCCGGTGCGGGTGTCTGATACGGGTCATCTAGAGGTCGAATCCATTATGATCTAAATTTTAAGATTCAGGGATATAGATCTATACATGGTTACGGGTGCGGGGATTCGGCTAAATGCAGAGTTATAAAATCTAAATTATGAGACATTATGCGGAAAAGAAGCGACATAGAAGAGAATATTGATCAAGAGGAGAATATAGGAAGAGAAGTAACATAGAAGTTTCTATATACAAGTATTCCATTTTCTCAATTTCACCTAAGCTTTTGTTTTGATTATAGAAATCTTTAAATTCGTCTTGACTTTCTCAGTTGATTTTGGTCTAAGTACCCAAAATCGGTTGAGCGGATCAGGTACGGATTCCACACCACCACCACGCCCATGTCGTGTCGACATGGTGCAACACCCAAGTCGAAGAGTTCGAGCAATTTAGCTTGGAACTACCTCTTTTTTGGATTACCTGTGTATCAAATCTTACTTCCATGTCATCCTTGTGTACCGTCACTAAGCTTGCACTCCAAGTTTTCTGCTTTGGTCCCGCTCAACCTAAAATTTTTAGACTCTACGGCCTGTCTCCAAACCTCTAGCTTAGCGTTAGCTCTGTCGCGAGTCTCATCGATCAAAACTACTTCATACGCAAATAACATGCACCATGACACCTCACTTTAAATTTTTCATGTCAAAACATCCATCACCAACGCAAATAAAAATGGACGAGGGTTGATCTTTGGTGCAACTCCATCAAAATGGAAAAGTGCACTACGTCTTCTCTCACTATTGCACTACGTCTTCTCTCACTATTCTTACTTAGGTTTTGGCTCCATCATACATATCCACTTAGTGTGTGCCACATGTACATTTCTAGCCATCAAGCAACTCTATAGAGCCTCCATACGCACTTTATTGTAAGCCTTTTCTAGGTCGATGAAACCATGAGTAAATCTTTCTTCCTTTTCCCATACTGTTCCACCAGTACTAGGTGAATAGCTTCTATAGTCTAGCATCTTGGTACAAATCCAAACTGGCTCTCAAAAATAGTCACATCCCTCACCCTCATCTCCACCACGTTCTCTCAAACCTTCATAGTATGACTTAGTAGCATGATACCCCTATAGTTGTTGCAATTTTGACTGTCACTCTTGTTCTTGTACAACAGAATCATCGTACTCCATCTCCATGCTTTGGGCATCTTCGACGTCTTGAACACGAAATTATACAACTTAATCAGCCACTCCATACCTACCCCGCATGTGCTCTTCCAAAATTTTGTAGTCTGGCACTGTCACTCCACCCCCACGCATCTTACGAATAACACCCTTCACCTTCTTAATCTTTATACGCCTAAAATATCCATAATCACGATGCCTCTATGAGCGCTCCGAATCCCCCAACGCAACTTTTTTGTCCCTCTTTTCGCTTAAGAGTTTTGGAGGTAAGGTTGCCATCACCTTCTAATGGTGCCTCCTCCCTCCTCCACTGGTACTTTGCCATTCTCATCCTTGATGTACTTACACTTGGTCAAGGTCACGTGCTCGCCTCTCCCTCGCCTTGGCTAGCCTGTATAACTTCTTATCCCTATCTTTGTCCTTGAATTATGCATTCTAGCGCTTAGAAGCTGTTTTTGCCGCCATAACAACTAACTTTGCCTCCTTTCTGGTCATCTTATACTTCTCCCTATTCATTTGCTTCTCCTCGTTCTTACACTTCACCAACTCTGTTGTAAGCCACCTTTTTTGCCTCCACCTTCCCTTGTATTTCTGCACTCATTACCTGTCCCCTTGATGCCTACCAAATCGGCCTCTCGAGACACCCAACACCTCTCTTCCCTAATGCAATTGACAATGTTATCCTACATATTGTCTGCACCACACTACTCCCCCTAGTCTCGTTAGCCATCAACTTCTCCCCTATTTTCAGGCCATTGGCCATAGTCAAGCTACCTCGTTTGATCCTTGGCGGGTTGGCGGGTCATCCACAACCCTCTTCTTCCCATTCTTTTTGATCTCCAAATCCATCACCAAGTGCTTATGTTGGGTCGCGAGATTCTGACTCGGGATAACCTTACTGTCCTTACAAAGACTTTTATTAGCCTTCTTAAGGAGCAAAAAAATCATTTTGAGTCTTAGCCACTTTACTGCAGAACGTAACCAAGTACTGCTCCTTCTACGGAAACTCGAATTGGCTACCACCAATCCAAAACCTCTCGCAAACTCCAAAAGTGTGGCTCTGCTTTCGTTCATGTCCCCGAATCCAAAACCTCCATGCACATCGTCATAGTCCCTCTTTGTTGACCCGATGTGTCCTTGGACATCACCTCCTATGAATAGCTTCGTTGTGAGCTGCATACCTCTCACTATCTTGTCCAAATCCTTCCAAAAGCGCCTCTTGTCCTCATCCAAACCTGCTTGCGGAGCGTAATCATACATTGTTGCACATAAGAACTTTCAAGTAATTTAACATGGCAACGTTTGTGTTTCTGAGGGTAGGAGAGAGCTCCTTTTTCTTAGAAGCGATAGAAAAGTGGTTCTTCTATCTAGAATTTTAAAGAACCCTTCGATCATCTCATCCTCCTGGTCAACTAAACTTTTCTCATGACCTCATCTTTTCTGGAATTCCTTGCCCTTCTAATCAACATTGACCTACCCAAAGTTCCTCTAATATTTTTGCATTATTTTAGCTGACAACTCTACTGAATAAGATCCATATTTCCATTCAATACAGTGCTCTGGGTTTGCTCACAGGAATAACTTAAGCTTTGTGATACAGTAACATGTGATGTAATTCAAAGAATCATAGTTTGAACTAATCACTGATTGGACTGAGAACTTTCTATGTAGCAAGTGGAAAATCCTTCTAGTTAAGAGAAAATGGCAGGAATCCAATGGTTTGATTTGATTGATACAAGAACTTTGACAACAACATTCATTTCAATAACATCAGTGGGTGGTGATATATCTCATTTTGAAGCTGGCTTCTGCCCTCAAGCTGTAGATAAATATGCAAAAGATGGAGGAGGGATCAGTTGTTCATATATCACATCTTTGAAAAATTCAACAGCCATGGCTACTTCATAAGAATAAAGATGGTGCAGGAAAACCTAAGAAGAATCATGATCATCTAAGGAGATTGAACGACATTGGAGGGGAAATTAATCTCGAAATGTTAAAATTTCAAATTTTGGGTAAGAACAGGTGATTTATCCTTCAGACGAGTTGTTTCTATCAAAGGATGGTCAGTAGAGGATGTGAAGCTGGAAAATTCGGAAGAGGTTGAAGGAAACTACGTCATAATTGAGAACTCTCTTAGATCTACAGTGGAAGGAAGGGCGGCATTTTCGATTTTGGTGCCTGATATTTGAAGATCAAGGCCTTTGATAGTAGAGTATATGGTGTGTTTTTCTTAAAAGCGATCTTTTAATCTGTCTTGTAATTTGTTAAAAGAAAAGTAGGAGGTTATGTCTCTTTCTGATTATTTCTCTTCTTAGCACCTAATTATTGTTTTGAAGGGTACATCTGTTCAATTCTTCGTTCCTGCACTGTTGAGCCAATTTGTAGATTGTCATTTTATGGTTTGATCTTTGAACATGAAGTTGTTAACACTAAGAAAGTATGAAGCTTGTGAAACCAGAAAGTTTGTGTGCTGGAAGTTCGAATATTCTTGCTTGAAACAAGCACTGGAATATTGGGGATAAGCTGACTTGATACATTGATTTACTAAATACTGTGCAGGTTCAGTAGCAGTGCCTATGAATCTAGACAATTTAGGTGATAATATTAGAGATGAAACAAAATCAGATGAACCACTTTCAGACGTTAATCCAGTATCTTCATCGACTGACACAGCTGGAAAAGAAATGTCAATAAGCAGAGAAAAAACTTTACAAGATGCTGTTAAGCCTAAGAACAAGCGGGAAAAGAAGAAATCGTCTAAGATTGCCGCAGTTTAGAGACTGCATTTGTGTGATCTTTCTTCTTGAGGTACATGGTTAATTATATTAATTCTGGTATGCAACCTATTCCAGCTTGTAAATAGCATCCGTTCTTGGTAACTGCATTCATCCTTCTCTGCTTGGGGGAGGAGGTGTGCCTGGTTGGGTTAATCAAATGCCCAGTTGTAGCTTTTTTAATGCAATCACTGCAGTAGCACTAGTTTTTCCTTATCTGTCTCATTGTGTTGTTGGACACCTTTAGGTTAGTTATGTCAATGAGGCTTAGACTATCATTTTTACTAGAAACTGCAAGGAATTTCTCTAATATACTGCATCTCTACATTTTTACATAATAGGTTGCTTATCAAAAGTAATTTTTTTCCATAAATGTTTGTGATTGCCTTTTCCTTTGTGACTAGGTCACCTTTCACTCCTCCAAGGCTTCAACTTTAGCGAGGGCACTATTATGTTATTAAGATGCTAATGTAAAATGGATAATTTGTTGACATTCTTAAGTTGTTTTATGTATTTACCCAAAAAGGAATTAATCTGTGTTCCCCTTTTGCTCATTTCCAAGAATGACTATACCAGATGAGCGACCTCTTGTCTCTTCTGCATGTTTTTATGAAGCTCAAGCAAATTCAGGAGTATATGGTTTTATACTTCTGTTAACACTAACTGATAAACATTGCACAAGTTCTAAGAAAACAAAAATACCTTTTCGTTGCTGTACAAGTTTTATGTGGGATTTGTGAATCAAGCAGTGTGTGTGTGTGTGTGTAGCATTTAGTATAGCACCAAGGTACTACAATACAATTAAGAGAATACAAGCAAAGTTACCTTTCTCAAAAATAAATAAAATAAGCGAATACAAGCACAAAAAAGAAGCTAAAGGGGACGACAACCACATGAAACATATAAAAGCTCTTCCAAAACAAATTTAGCTGTCTATTTTGATGCTACTTATTCGGGTGAAATTGTTACAATTCATCATCTTTTCTGAATTTCTTTCTACTGAACTAAGCGGATTTTTAAAGGTATCGAAAGTTTGAAACCAGTCAGTACAAGGTAGTGTTTATTCATTACTCATGTATAGATCAGAACTTCATGCTGCTGCTAGTTATTTGGTATATATCTGTTTTATGAAACACATGCAACTAACTACTTTCACTCTCTTTTCTCAGATTGAAACTACTCTGCATGGTACTATTAAATTCTGTGACTAATTGCATAGTTGGACAGGAAACAGTTAAATCATTGTTCTCAAATTAAAGAACATGAATTGAAATCATTGCCATCGATGCTCAGTGTGATTGCAACATTAAAGAATGCTGCATGCGTTATTGGTCACCTAGCTTGAGTTCCGTCACTTGATCCCGCAGCAGAACTAGTGGCATTCTGAAATCTTGATTTGAACTTGTTTCATGTACTTGAACTCGGGACTCACGAGGAAAACTAGAAATGCTTTGTTCTTGAGAGTTTTTCGTGGCTTTTCTTGAGAGTTGTATTTGTTCAGTCTTTGTAGAGGATTCTATTTATAGTTGTAGAAAAAAATACAATCACATTGTAGACGAGCTTTTCTGCTAGATTTGACTGACGAGTTATTTATGTGACGGCCCTATTCGATTGGCCTAAACATATAAAGTTCATTTATGTTGACATGGTACCTTAACCGGTCATATGACATTACTAGTAAACTTGGGCACTTTACGCCATCACAAAATATCTTATCAAAATTTATAAAATATTTTTTTATTATTTTCATTTGTTTTTTGATATCTTTTTGTGATCCTTTATTTTAATATTAGAGTTTTAAGTTTTTTTTTTTAGTTTTGGTTTTATCCTATAAAAGTAAAAAGATATAATTGCATCAAATATATTAATGCAAAGCATAATAAAAGTGAATGCCAAGCATATTAATAGACAAATATTAAAACGGAAACAGTAACAAAACAATGAGGTAGAATACTATTATATAATTTTAGGAAAGAAAATCAACATGTTAGAACCTTAAATAAATATTATCCTTTTATTTATTTTTATGTTCTATTGTCATTAGCAGTATTATTATTTTCTTTTTTGAAATCTAAGAAATAAAATCTAAGTTAAGGAGAAGTGTTGTTTAATATCTAAATTAATTTTAAGCAAAATATAAGGATGAAAAAAGGGTAGATGTATTATAATTTCATTCAAATTTCTTAAGAAGAATTTATAAGAAACCGCAGTTCATTTTCTTTTCTTTTTGTATTGGAAGAAAAATACTTGGGCGTTTCATGTTTATATATAGATATAATTTGAAACTCTTGTTTATCCATTTCTACCAAAATATGTACATATCGTAAAATCTAAATTAAAAAAAGCGAAGTACCAATAATTTGTTCATAACTATTTAAATTAACCAATATTACCTTATATTACATATTACAGAAAACTTCTCATCCTCTATACTTCATTTACATTCTTATTGAATATCATATACAAGCCCATTCCAAAATAATCAAAAGCCATTTTGATTTAGCATGATTAAATTTTTTTATACACAACATGCAATCATTCTGTTGCACATAAATGACTTTCTTTGTTGCATCACTTATACATAATGATTGAAAACTGCAATTGAGAATCGAAAAAATTGAGAGAATTAATACATAATTCTTAATATTAATAAATAGTAAGAACATCTAAACATCTATTAATATATGCGATAATTGAAAAGAATTTAGACAAAAATATTAGTGTGACAAGAATTTAGATCCAAATGAGATAGACATGCTTTCGATTATTTGTTAAATATATTTTATTATTTTTGTTTATTTATATGAAGTGGGTAACAGGATAAGAAAAATGAAACAAAAAAGAAAAGGAGGAAACATATAAATAAGAAAATCAAAGAAGATACTATTACATATGCTATTATACAATTTCAATAATTAGTGTACAAAGAATGAACTAAAGAGAAATTATAATTTAAATTGCACTACAAGGATAATTAAAATGCCTAAAAATATGTATTTTGTACAAAACATTCCACAAAGAAATAAAGCTTATAGTATTCAATTTTTTTTTTTTTTTTTATAAAAGGACTACGAAAGACGCGATATATAAAGAAAATTATACATCATAAAAGAAATCAAAATAAAATAGGAGTAAGATTTATTTTTATGAATTTAGAGATCGAGTTCATAGAATTACTCAGAAGAAATTTATTCAACATTGAAGTAGATTTATCGTATGTATCAAGCTTCTCGATATAGATGAAATAAGATGAATAATCAAAATTTAACAAAAATAAAATGCAAAAAATATAAACTTTTCAATGAAAAAAGATGAGAAATCTTAGTTATAAAAAAATAAATTATTTATATTTATTGAGATAGATTACATACAAGTAAGTTTAATCAAGATAAATACTCACAATACATGTTCTCATTTGATAAATTGCTACCATTCAATTCAAAGAAGAAGGAAAAAAATAATAATAAACTCATATTAAAGCATTTTCTATGTACAACTAAAGTTAAAATGATCGATTCATGTATGTATATTTTGGTAGTGTAAGATATATAAAGGATAATTTTTGTCTTCTTATCTCCTAGCTTATTATTACTTCACATCAATAAAATTATTTAAGAATTATAAAGATAGGTGGAAGAATACATGTATATACATTAGAATATCTGAAAAAAAAGATCAGTATAATGGAAAGTGAAGAGTTGATTAATTAAATTAATGAATAAAAAAGTAAAAAATTGAAATAAAATAAAATAAAAAAAAGCATGCAACATCAATATGTTTATAACTTTCATATATATATATATATATATATATTGGCATGCCACATCACTTGATACATGGCTTAGGAGTTGGGACAAAGCAACATTTCACAATGCTTATTTGGACTTGGACTAACTAATGCGAAGTCTATATTTGGACCAATGCTTTTCGAGTGTATGATGTAGCTCAATTATATTGCATAAAAGTGCACACTTAGGTCTTCAAACAGTCAGGTGTTTCATTTGTCCTTTAATAATTGAATTTATGTTTAGTGTGACATAAATTCTTTAGAGTTAAAGTCAAACTTGGACATAACTTGTGAGATATTATGATATAAAAATATAATTTTAAACTCCACGAAAATATTATTTGTTATGAGAGATACACTAAAAACTAACATAAAATAGGGATAAAAGTGCAAAATAATGACCTGCAGACTACTTTAGCTTAGTGATCAATAAAGTGGATTAAAAATCTAGAGTTTCAGGTTGTGATTTTTCTTATCCATCTTAGCTTTGGTGGACAAAGTTACGTGATATTTGTTGTTGATGGATGGAAAATGACCCGATATTCCATCGATTTAATCGAGATGTGCAGAAACTGATCCTAACACCATAGTTATGTAACCAAAATAAAATGATGACGTGCAGACCTAGATCCAAGAAAATTTAAGCTTTTGAAATGTCACAGTCTTTGTCGATAATTTCATTTATTTATTCATGAACAAGGTCTAAAATTGTGTAAGTTTTTATTGTGAGTTTTGGATAATATCATCAGATTATTGATACGAATGAAATATTCTAATTAAATTTTTTAGTGTGCTTAATTCTTTATTAGTCCATTATACATGCTTGAAACTATTTTTCACTTTCTAAATTTGCAAATAAGATTTATTTGTTTTATAGAAAAGTACATGATGGATTAATAAGAAACAAATATAATATAATATTAAAAAGGTAAAAAGTGGTAACTGTTTAAAATGCGTATTTAAAATGTTCATTAAGAAAAAGAGAGGAGAATATTTTTATTCAAAGTTGGGGAATTATTAATTTTAAATCAATGCTAAAGGGCAAATATAACCTATTATCTATCCAGTGCGCACAAAAAATTCATCTGAAAAGCAAAAGCTGCAAAGGTTATAGCGGCTGCAAGTTATTCTGCGCTTCAAAAGAGATAGCCTATTATAATTGGATTAAATTTTCTAAAGTAGCACGGTCATAGTGCCTTCTAAGCCCTATTTGTTATATATAATATCGTTATGTGTGGATCATCATTAATCTTAAGGTATAACTCCATCATTATGTGTAGTAATAATCACACCTTCACTACCTCTCCATTGCTTTTCCACACCCACATTCTTCCCGCATGTTGATTAATGTTTAATGTCATATTTATGACATACTTTGGTATTGCTCAATGTAACTCTATAAATAAATGTATTGAGAATTATGTTGTATACACTGACACACTTGAAGACTTGAGAAACTTTATATTTAGAAGAAATGAGAAAGCTCTCCTCCCTTGTCTCTCTTTATTGTTCTTGTTGTAATAAACTGGTGCAACTGAGAGCTTGAACTTAACTAAGAAGAAAGAAGAGAAGAAGGAAGAGGAGAGAAAGAAGAAGAGCAATGTGACAAAGATTGAATGGTTGTGTATTGAATTGAATGGTAACGAATGATACATAGGATAGGTATCTATAGATCACCTATAGTAGTTCATAACTAACTCTAATACTCATCAAGCTAGTTGTTAGTTATAACTAACTAATTGAATGAAACTAGCTTTTGAAAAGTAACTAACTTCTCTTCTAGCTTATTAAGAACCTCTCCTTCTTAGTACTCCCCTCAAGCTAGGAAAGGTTGAATATGTCACAAATTCCTAGCTTGGAACTGAGGCAAGTATGTTGTACTTTGTTAAGTCATTTGGTGAACAGGTCTGCATGCTGCTGTTGTGTTGATATGTAGTTTGTTGAGACCACTCTTTGTAAAATCTTCTCCTTGATGAAGTAGCAATCTATATCTATGTGCTTAGTTCTCTCTTGATAGACAGGGTTAGCAACTATCTATAGAGCTAACTTGCTATCACTAAATATTCCAGCTGAAAGTGTTCGCTCAAGATTAGTCTCTTTCATTAAACCTAGGATCTACACAAGTTCAGTTGTCACATCTGCCAAGCTTCTGAATTATGCTTTAGTTGCACTTCTAAACACAGTAATTTGTTTTTTGATTTCTAAGACACCACAAAATCACAAATCTTCACAAGATACAAGTGATTGATCTTCTAGTCCGAGGACATGATGCCCAGTATGCATCATAATAGGCACTCACATAGTTATCTGCACTACTAGACAGAAGCATTCCTTGACCTGATTGATTCTTGATGTACCTTACCACTCTTCTAGATGCTTCCACATGAGACTTCTTGGAATTTTGAAGGAATTGACTTAGTGTTTAAACATTGAAAGAGATGTCTGGCCTGACCATTGTTAAGTAAAGCAATTTTCCAATCAACTTTTGATAAACTTCTTGATCAGTAGGAGGGCCACTACCTGATTTTCCTTGTTTAACATGATCATCAAACTCCTTTGTAGTTTAGCTTTGGATTATAATCAATAGGTTTTACCATAGGTTGGGCTGTTGCTATTCCAAGATCAGATAATAACTGTGGTGCATACTTTCTCTGATGCATTAGAATTCCCTTTTCAGATCTAGCAAACTCAATGACAAGAAAGTATCTCCATTATCCAAGGTCTTTCATTTTGAAGGCTTATTGCACGGTTGATTTTGTATCCTCTATCAGTTTTAGGCTCTCACCAGTAAGAAATATGTCATCAACATACACAAGTATTACTACATTGCCCTTGTCTGTTCTTTTCACATATGAGGATGGATCATATTTGTTTTGAACAAACAGAAACTTCATTAGAACCTCTAAAAGCTATAAATTCCACTGTTTAGGAGCTTATTTCAATTCATATAAGAATTTGACAAGTCTGCATACTACGTCTCCCCTTGACTTACAAAACCTTCTGGCAAGCTCATGTATATTTCATCAGTAAGATCTCTATTTAGGAAAGCATTATATACATTCATCTGATGCACAAATCATTTTTTCTTTATTGTAGTAGCTAGGGGTGAGCGTTCAGTATTTAGTATTTAGTTTGGTATTTTTAAATTTTAAATTTCGTAATTCGGCAATAGGTATTTGAAAGTAGATACCACATACCATACTTATAAACATCGGTTAGGTAATTCGGTAATCGGTAAATTAAATTTTCATTCAGTACGATTTTTGGTAATACCATATTAAAGTTGGAAATGTCCAAATGTACGTCTAAACTTCAAAAAGCATATTTAATAGAAACCCTATTTAGTATTCCTTTTGTTGCTTTTTATGAATATATTACCAAGCTCCTAGAGATTCTTTGGGATTGACTATATTGTCTATTAAGTAGGTTAGACATATTGTGTGTGTGTATATATATATATATATATATATATATATATATATATATATATAATTCGATATTCGGTAAATACTGAATACCAAATGGTATTAATATCTTTTACCAAACCTAATCCCGAATACCAAAATATTAAAGTTTTACTCCCAAATACCATATCAAATACCAAATTACTGAATACCAATTATCAAATTTTTTGGTTCGGTTTGGTAATTCGATTTTCGGTATTTTATGCCCAGCCCTAGCAGTAGCTAATACTATTCTTATTGTCTTTATTTTAAGAACAGGTAAGGAAGTTTCTTTATAATCTATGCCTTTCTTTTGACTTATAGCCTTTGGCAACCAACCTAGCCTTAAACCTTTCTACCTCACCTGTGGCTTTGTTTTTTATCTTGTATATCCACCTACTTCCTATAGGTTTTTTCCCTTTAGGTAATGTAATAATATCCCAAGTGTGGTTTGATATAAGTGCTTCAATCTCACTTTACATGACAGCTATCCACCTAGGATCTTTACAAGCCTCTGAATATGTAGTAGGATCACTGTCAGAGGAGGAATAGGCAACAAAAGCCTTATAACCATTAGATAAACCACACTAAGATACATGATTTCATATAGGATATGCAACCTCTTTGTGAATATTAAGAGATACAAAATCATATATCCACACTGGTGCTTTCCTTCTTCTAGTTGACTTTCTTTGATTCTGCACCATGGAAATAGATGGTACTACTTCAACCTCAACTTCTTGAGGTTGTTCTTGACCTAAAACTTAAGGTACAACCTCCTCAAGCTATGGTGAAGTGTGAGAGACACATTGAGGCTGCATGTGCTCTTGTGTATCATACAGAATAATCTGCGAAAACTCCAAAGGAAATACATAATGAGTTTACTCACCCTGACTACTCTACTGCTTAAATGGGAAAACATCTTTCCTAAATGAAACATCTTTACTAACAAACACCACTTTGTTAACCAAATCAAACAATATATACCTCTTTTGAACTTTAGAATATCCTAGCAGAGCTGTGACCTTAACTCTACTCTACAGTTTACCTTGTTCATTTAGTACTTTGGCATAGCATAGAGATTTAATTACTCTAAGATGACTATAGTTTGGTTTCTTCCATGTAACCTTGTATAGGGTGTTTGATACTCTAGATCTGAGCTTGGAAGACCATTGATAATGTACAAAGCAGATAAGACACAATAACCCCACAAATAGATGGAAATCCCTGCCTGAAGCCTCAGTGCCCTTGTCACCCAAGAATGTGTTTGTACTTTTTCTCAGTTACACTATTTTGCTGAAGAGTGTAAGCACAAGTAGTTTGATGCATAATGCCTGGAGTTTTAAGCATTTGACTACACACTGAATTAAAAATTTAGTTCTATTATCAGACCTTATCACTTTAATAGTTTTATCAAATTGAGTTCTAACATAAGAAATGAATTGTTGAATTAACACACATACTTTAGATTTAAACTTCAACAAATATACCCAAGTAAATCTTGAGATCTATAATTGTCAAGAAAAACCTTTTATCATTCATAATGAAAACTTTATATGAACCCCATAAGTCCACTGCACAACATCAAAGCAACTTGCAGTCTTAATACTACTAGAACTGAAAGGTATGCAACAGGACACACTGCACAATGCTATCACTTATTACTTGAGTTTTCCCAGACACAAGTTTTAGTAGTATATTAGCAGGCACATGACCAAACCTCTTATTCCAAATATCTATTTTTGCATGATTGCCACTTTCTCTGCTCATACACGATCCATATGCTTCACCACTTGGTACTACCTTGACTGCACTCTTGTTATCCTGATCTCCTAGTAGATATATGCCTCTTTCTAGTTTACTAATCACCCTTACCCTTCCAGTAGAGAGATCCTGAAAGATACAAAAATAAAAAAAAAGTCACTAAGCATTCCCACTCGTTGGTCACTCTAGAAAATGACAACAGATTGTACTGAAGCTCAGGCAAATGGGATACATCATGATATCTTCTTCAGTCAAACAACAACTTCCAACATGATTAACTATGATTGTATCACCATTTTATAGGTAAACTTGTTTAAGAATTGTAGGCTTAGTTATAGATTTTTCATCAAGAAGACTCAAATCAGAGACCATATAATTTGTTGCGCATGTATCAATTATCCAGTCCTGTACTTTAGATGACACCAAAAAAGCATTATTGATACCTGCTACATTTTTTGACTCAGGTTCATTAATTGCTTCTTTGTTCTGATTAATCAATTGAGCAATTTGTTCATATTGTTCCTTAGTAAAAGCTGTAGTTTCCATTTGTCTTAGCTGAGACTTCTGCAGACTTGAGCTTGTTTGTTCTTCTGTATTCTGATAATAAAAACATTTTTCTGAGATAACATCTAGATCTAGCACTACATTATAAGCCAAACCTTCTAAAACTCTAGGATTCTTCTTGTTCTTAAAGTCTGGTGGATATCCAATGATTTTCCAATAGTTATCTTTGGTATGACCTTCATTTTGCAGAATTCACACTGCACATTGTAGTTCTTTTTGAACCTTTGATATCTACCATTTCCTTCTGCATTTCTTGAGTACATAGCAACATCACATACTTTTGAATTCATCACAAGATTAGAATCAAGAATTCCTGCATTATTAACCACAGACTTGTGAGTTTCATCACTTAAGATCATGGCATAAGCCTGATTAACTATAGGTAGGGGACTCATAAGCAAGACCTGACTTCTTGCTTGAATATACACACCATTCAACCTCATCAAGAACTGAAATAACTTTAGTTTTTGCAAATGCACTACAAGCTCTCTTGACTTATCACAGTCACAACTAGATATAGGCACCAAGGCCTCAAACACTTCCCAGAGATCTTTTAGCTTTGAGAAATATGTGGACACAGATGCATTACTTTGTGTACACGTAGGAATTTCTTTCGTGCAAATCATCCCATACTAATTTGGCCACAGAGGTATACATAATACTACCAAGTAAAGACTTCAAAACCGAGTTCATTATCTAAGACAATGCAACAATATTAACCCTTTCCCACTTATTTTCCAGTTCTGCAAAAAACTTATCTTTCGTACATGTTCCATAAACTAACCCCAATTTATTTCTTCCTACTAGAGAAACTCTCATGAATCTAAACCAAACAAAGTAGTTTTCAATACCTGTCAACTGAAATGATACAATTTGAATGCCACTTTGATCTATAGGGCTAACAAAAAAAGGGTGATTATAGTCAATTACAGAATTTTGAGTCCCATTTTGTACAATAGGTACAACTCCTCCATAAAAAAATGTCATTTTTGCAATTCAATAGTACAATATGCAATTGCAGATACAAAACCAGAGTAGAGTTTTCAACACCTTTTAAGAAATCTCAAGAACTTGAAGCAAGATTGATCAATATTAGATTGAATTTTAATATCCACACCACTTAACAGATTGATTCACCTATAATATGAGCTACGGGCTCGTGTATCTAATACAATATAATAAACTGGTGCAACTGAGATCTTGAACTCAGCTAAAAAGAAAGAAGAGAAGAAGGAAGATGAGAGAAAGAAGAAGAGAAATATGATAGAGATTGAATAGTTGTGTATTGAGTTTGAATAAGTAACAAATGATACATGGGATAGGTATTTATACATCACCTATAGTAATTCATAAATAACTCTAATACTCATCAAGGTAGTTGTTAGTTATAACTAACTAATTGAATGTAACCAACTTCTTTTCTAGCTTATTAAGAACCTCTCCTTCTTAACACTTGTTCTTTACATATCTTGTTTACTTTCATATTTTATATATTATATCATACTAACTCTTTTAGGTTGATTTTAAAACAGCAAGAGAGTTTTCATTATTTTTAAGGACGATGATATTCAAATTAGTTGGCTTATCTTGAGCACTTTATCCAATATCTATTGTTTCCTATTAGTATAAATATTAGATAATGTTTAGTGAGTTTCTATTGGATAATTAGAATAGTGAGTTTTGTCCATAATTTCCCTTCAAAGACCCCTACGTTAGGTATACACTACAGACTATCTAGTCTTAACAGACAACTTTGTATTAGAAAAATAAGTTACTTTTTACTTATTTTTTTAATATTTAATACGCAAGTTGAAAATACTTTCCTAAAAATTATTTGTATATATTACTCGTATCTAATACAATACAATTAGAATGAATTGAGGTAGAGGAGCAATTTGTAGCTCACATTCCAGGTCATACCTATGTGAGTATCTCGTTGCTTGATAAGTGACTGGTTGGGTCCCATATATGCAAGACAAGCAAAACTAAACTAAGAAAGTCTCTCTCCTAAGTTCCATGAAAGGGAGTCGACAAGGAAATGCTTCATTAAATCACTTAATCATGATGAATTACATTAATTCGATGTAAACATTAAGTTCAGTGGGTAAATTTTTTCCTAAGTCTCCTAAAGAGAACACTACATTTATTATTTACAGATCCAAAATTGGTGGTTTCAATAAGTGACCCATGTGGCTTTCTTATTTTTATAATTATTTTTTTATTTTACGTTTTCTTTACTAGAGATTTTATTTTTGCACATAAAAATATTAATTTTAGAAATAAAAAATCTAAAAAAGTTATTTACTTTTATTTAAGAAAAAAGACATAATTACCCTCTAAATTTGTCACCAAAACTTACTTTAGCACTTAAACTGAACTTGTAATTATTTACCCCCATTAATAACATTCAAGTGAATTTTATTCCACTCCAAAAATACTATACCATTTTTATTACAGAGAGTGCAGCACACACACACCACGTTTGAGCTACGTAAATATTTTTTTTAAAAATAAAATCCATATATATATATATATATATATTATAAAAAGAAAAATAATATACCATTATTCTTTCTTCTCCAGCACCCCCACCCTCCCCCTTTGCTGCCCCCCCTCCAAATCTGCAACTCTTACGACTCCCCCACCTCCCTCAGCACCCCTCAAACCCCAAATCTTCTTCTTCAACTCCACCCCATCCTTTTTTTTCTTCATTTGAAAATTTTCATTTTCCTCCCCACCCCACCCCCAAAATTTGCAACCACCATTTTTGAGCTTCGTTAATTTAATTCTACACTCAAATCATTAAAATTTAATTTTTTAAAAACTACAATCGTAATGCAAAAGATTTTTAGTTTTAATTTGAGGGTAAAAAGAATTAGAGATAGAGAAAAAGTGAAACTCTTTTTGTCAAATTTGGAGTGATTGTCATTTTTGAAAAAAAAATTTGTTTGATTCAATTTTTGTGGATGATTTTTACAAGCAATTTAGTGATTCAGAAAATGTCAAATTTGATATGTATTTACCGAATTGCTTGAAAAAAATATTTTGATATGTGTATTCACCAAATTCCGTTTGTAAAATTCAAAAATATTTAGAGGGTAGTGTGTATTCACCAAATTGCTTGAAAAAATATTTTAATATGTATTTGATTGGGGATGAAAAATATTTTATTATATATTTGATTGAAAATAGTGAGAAAAGAGTAAGGGGAAGAGAGGGGGTGGTGGGATGTGAGGAAGATGAAGGTGGTGGCTGAAAATAAGAAGTGGGGTCCACTTTTTTTCTTAAATTTTTTCCACTTTTTCTTTACCTTAATGCACCCATTTTATAATTTTTGCCACATCAGCCTATTGGAGGGGTGGGGAGGGGGGTATAAAAAATTCACTTGAAATTTATTAAGTAAGGTAAATAATTACATTTTAAGTTTAAGTGCTAAAGAAAGTTTTGATGATAAGTTCAGGGGAGTATTTATGCCTTTTCTCTTTGTTTAATTTGTGAGAAGATAAGAGATTTCATGTTCTCTTGACTCACATGGAGACAATAAATTTATTGAATTTATGCTCTTTCATGTCTTCACAAAGAATATTCCCATTTTCATTCGCCATATTAGTATGCTCGCAAAGTATCAAACCCAAACCCATATAATTGATAACAAAAAATCATAAAATTGATCTAATTAACAACTCAAATCTACTAACCAAAATTTCTTAAAATCATTCTAAATCTCGACTTAAGAATGAAGAAATAAGAGCAGGAGAGTTGCAACTAAGAAATGAAAGAATTACTGGGAAAGGGGAGGACACTATCGAAGTGCACGATAGGGTAGCAGTGGAAGAATACCCAAGTATAAACTTTTCCTTTCAGTTTGAACCAAGAGGAAACAAAAAAACCCAAGCATAATAGTAATATGGAAGTAAATAAATCAACCAAGCAAATAAGACAAGGAAAGAATAAAACCAATCACAGGAGATACCAAATTTACGTGAAAAACTCTTTGATGTAAGAGTAAAAAATCATGGTACCAAAACCTCTACTATAATTATTAAGAGTTACAATATTGTTATCCAAGATTGTCCACAAAACAAGTGCCAAACAACGAGCAAAAAAATAACAAGATAACACCAACACTAGAGAATAAAAGGAAGCAAATGCATAAAAAATGCATCTACTGTTCACGAAAGAAAAATAGGAGCTACAGGCCACCAAGTCCATCCCAGTCAGTTTTTAATCAAAGATTGAGATGAGAGGAACAAATTGTCAAAAATTAGCTCATTCGGATAAGAAACAAAGCGGGAATTGCAATTTGAAGTTGACAGTTGTGGTTGGAATTTTAGGTGCGAAAATCTTGAAACACCCTAAACATTGGCCCTTGCAAAAATTCTTGGGTCTTGGACCTTCTGCCCACGGTACGATTCTAGGGTACTAGTCGTACCCTAGTATATGACTTTGGACCTCTGTCGTATGCAATCCAGTATTGTGTGAGTTATATACTGTCCAAGATACGATTTAGCCCCACTCAAGTTATATGTTAGGGTACGAGTCGTATGTTGCCTAGTCGTATGTTTCCATATGTTTGGCTTAGTGGAATCTGTTTGGAGAATGATTTAGGGTACGATTTGGGGTACCATTCATACCTTAAGATACGAGTCATGCTTGTAAAGTCGTATCCTAGATAGTTTAGGGGTCCAGGGTGAGGCCTAGGGTATGAGTTAGGGTACCACTCATACCCTAGTGTACGGTTTGGTATGGGAGTCATACCCATCTACAAGTTAGTTTCTAGCTATTAAGCTGAAGGCCTAATGGATATTTCCCACCCTAAAACCTTTAAGTCCCCATACTATATTACATGTTTAGGCCCCTCATAACATATTTTGGAAGATCAATACTCACCAAAAACACTCTCAAACTCACTCCTAAAGATTGGAGGCTAGGGTTTCTTAATTGTTCATCTAGGAGCTAAGAGAGGTCAAGCTCTTATCGTGAATCATCTTTTATAAGGAATGTATCTCTTCCCTCATTGTTATATCAAAATATCATGTGTTTTAAACAATGATTTTGACTTGTAAATGGTGGTTTTAAAATCAAACATTGAGGGTTTTAATGCATAGTGATGGGTATTGTTTACTCTTACTTAAACTTATATTTGTACATGTTTTTGGTGATGGTGTGCACATGTGGGTGCTTGTTGAATTTTGGTTTAACAAATGGGTCATGAGTAACCCTAGATTTGATGATTTCTACTTTGGTCTTGGACTTAATAAATGTATGCCCTCAAGGTGCTTGTGAAAATGTCTAAGAGAAATAACTAGTCGCTTGTTAATGGTGCATTTAACTATGACATTGGTATAATGAATATGAATTCTTGGTGAATGGCTATGTGAAGGCCTTGATGGCCATGCAATAAGTTAATTTGGTAACTTTAGTGGTATGACAACTAAAAGGGTTGGAGTCCCTAAGTGTGGAATTGAATTGTGTTTTGAACTAAAGTTTGGTAATGCTAATGAAGAGTGAATGGTTTGTAAAGGTCTAGATGACTATAAATATATTTGCATGGTGGTATGAACTAAGGCATTGGACTAATTAAATGATTATTTGTTAAATGGTTTTATAAAGGTCATGTGGTCATATATGAAATGTTCAATTATAGTCTTGGTGGATTGAATTGTCTAAAGAGATTAGAGTCCTTATGCGTTGAATCGAATGGATGTTAATACATGGATAAAGGGTTAGAGTCCAAATTTTTGACTAGTAATGGTTATAATGACTTGTCTTTAGTGTCCCTTTGCCATATATGTGAGGGCTTGTGGTTAGGGTCCACTTGCCATATAAGATGACTTGTGGTTAAGGTCCACTTACAATATGAGGCGGTTTGTGGTTAGTGTCCACGTACCATATAAGATGTGACGGTTTATGGTTAGAGTCCACTTACCATATAAGATATGACGAATTGTGGTTAAGGTCCACTCTTCATATAAAATAGGACACCTTGAGGTTAGCGTCCTCTTGCCTAATGTAATGGATAAGTTCAATGTTCTAAACCTTAAAGCTGGAATGTTTGAGTCCTTTACTCCATGTCTCATGACTGAAGTACTTTAAGAACGCGTGTTATGGTTTGTTCCTTATTTTGGCATATTATGTAGTCTATATAGATATAATTATGGTTGCATATGATAGTTGTAATTGGTTTGAATGACTGCACAATTTTATCCTTATCCTTGAGTTGCATGCTAGCGCTCTAACCGCTAATCGTCTTCGAACACTATGTCCCCACGTGACATAGGGGCTGGAACTTCTTCTTCTCTTCTTGCGCAGTGACCACGTGTTCGAGTAGATCGTGTGTTGACATTGAAGTGGTAAGCTTCCATTCTTTGAAAGGCATACATTTCATAGTCTATTATATTATGACACAGACTTGCTTTAGACTTGGTTCTGGCTATTGTTGGGGGCATATCCTGGCATATTTTAGACATCAATTTTGTATAAACTTTATGGATGACTCTAGACTTAGGTATGTTAGTTAGTTGTTGATGTTAATGAATTGTTTAGATACTTCATAATATATGATTCTAGTCTTGTTTCCGCTATCTTATTTTATAGTCGGAGTTCATCAGACACTTATGGATTGATGTGATGGTTAGGTTAGGCTAACGGGATGATCTCTGGTCCTTGATGGGATTGAGATGCCCATACAAAAAGGCCCGATTTCGAGTCGTGTCAAATTTGCACTAGATTCTCTCTTTGGCTGCTGAAATCTCTCTTTTGTGATTGTGAAATGAGACATAAAAAGATCTACATATATGCCCATTAGTAATGGGCCTATGGGTAAAAGTGGGTTGGTCCAAATTGAGCTTTATTTATCCACATAGGAAGTGAAAAAGATCTATAATCCAATAATTCTCCCCCTCCCCCCCGACTATGTGGAGGAGAACGCCATCCCAATGATCATGCAACAATCTTCAAACTTCTCTATTGGCAAAGATTTAGTCATCATGCCGGAACCATTATCATCCATATGAATTTTCTCTAGTTCAAGCAACTTAGAATCCAACACATCTTGAATCTATTGATATCTCACATCAATGTGTTTAGACCGACCATGAAATGTAGAATTCTTGCCATCCATAGAACTTTGACTGTCGCAATAGTGAATATACCTTTTTTTGAGCACAACCAAGTTCCCCCAAGAATCTCTTCATCCAAAGAAATTCCTTATAAGTTTCAACAACAGTAATAAGCTTAGCTTGAAGTAGATTAGCGAGTATCAATATCACCAAACATGTCTGCATCAGTTTAGCCACAAATAATAGACTTCCCTATACCATAAAACAAACTCAGATTAGAAGTGCCACAAAGATATCTCATAACCTACTTCACAACATTCCTATGTTCTTTTCCAGGATTAGAAAGAAAATGACTAACAATATCAACATCATGAGCAATATCCGGTCTTGTACAAACCATTACATACATCAAACTACCAAAGACTGAAGCATAAGGAACTTTCTTCATATCTTCCTTCTCATTATTACTGGAAGAACATATTTCGTGCTCAATTTAAAGTACATAGCTAAAGGTGTACTGACAACCTTAGCCTTATCTATGTTGAAACTTCAAAGTACTTTCTGAATGTACATCTCTTGTGATAACCACAACTTCTTGGCCATTCTATCACAAACAATCTGCATGCCAAGAATCTACCTTGCTGGTCCTAAGTCTTTCATAGAAAAAGACTTATTTAACTCTTGCTTTAACTTCTGAATCCTGTAAGCATTATGACTTACAACAAACATGTCATTAACATAAATCAACACAATAATAAAGTCACCATCAGATAATTTTTGCACAAAAATACAATGGTATGAAGTAGTCTTCTTGAAGCCCTGCTAACTCATAAAGGAACCACACTTCTTGTATAACTGTCTGGGAGCTTGTTTCAAACCATACAAGCTCCTCTTCAATTTCCAAACGTAATTCTATTTTTTCTTGACTTAAAAACCTTGGGTTGCTCCAAACTAATTTCTTCATCTAAGTCACCATGGAGAAAAACAATTTTAACATCCATTTGCTCAACCTCTAAATTTAGACTTGCAGCTAAGCCTAGAACCACATGAATGGATGACATCTTTACCAACTAGAGAGAATATCTCATCAAAATCAACTTTTTTTTCTGATTAAATCCCTTTACAACCAATTTAGCCTTATACCGTGGAACTGGGTTACCATCTTTATGTTTCACCTGAAAAATCCACCCATTTTCAAAGCTTTTCTGTCTTTAGGTAGCTAAACTAAATCAACGGTATGATTATCATGCAAACACTTAATCTCATCTTCCATAGCATCGAATCAATTTTTTCTTCACTTTCCATGGCCTCATCAAGACTCTCAGATTCTCTCCCATCAGTCAAAAATACATACTCATTGGGAGAATAACGAGGCAAAGGTATTCTCTCTACTAGTTCATGTAAGATAACTCTCTGGAGCATCAATAACTGATTGCTGATCAACCATATCCACTTGCAATAAAACATCAACAATATCATGTTGGTCATTCTAAACATGATCATCATCTTTATTGTCATCTTGATTTTCATTATCATGAAGATTTTATTCAGGAGCAGTAGTCAAAGGAACTAGATCAACATCAACTAGGCTGTCACTACTCTGAGAATAAACCATCTTAGATTTGTCAAAATCATCAATTGTTTGGTCTTCAAAGAATATAACATCACGACTTCTAACAAGTTTCTTCTAAACTAAATCATAGAAACGATAGCCAAATTTATCTTGACCATAACCAATGAAGATACACTGCCTAGTTTTAACATCCAACTTTGATCTTTAATTCTTAGGAACATGCACAAATGCTTTATGATTTAAGACTCTAATATGATCATAAGAAACATTTGTACCAGACTAAACTCTGCCAGGGACATCACCATCCAGAGCAACAGTAGGAGATAAATTGATAACACAAGCAACAGTATTAAGTGCTTCTGCCCAAAAAGAATCTGATAGTTTAGCATCTAAAAGCATAAATCTGACCCTCTAAACTAAAGTTTTATTCATCCTCTCTACTAAACCATTTAACTGAGGAGGCTTTGGAGGAGTTTTTTGATGCTGAATACCCTACTCTCTGTAATATCTATCAAAAGGACTAATCTACTAACCACCATTATCTGAGTGGATCATTTCAATTTCTTTTCTGTCTGCCTCTCAACCAAGGCCTGAAAACCCTTGAACACATAAAGTACTTGATCCTTGGACTTCAAAAAAAATATCTAGAGTTTCCGAGAATGATCATCAGTTAAAAATCATAAAGTAAAGTGCATCACCATGATACCGTACTTTAAAAGGACCACACAAATCAGAATGTACCGACTATAGCAAATCAAGCTTTCTTGAAGATGGATAACTCTAAAAATAAACTCTTTTCTATTTATCGGCTAAGCAATGAACAGACTTCTTCAACTTTGCCTGTTTCACTCCTAAGATCAATTTTTTCTTAGCCAAACTATCAATCCTTTCTCACTCATATGACTCAACCTTCTATGCCATAACTCTGATGAAGTATCATTCTCTACTAAGTTTATTGAGCGTCTAGAAGCGGAGCCCTGAAATTCGTACAAGTTAGACAAATTGTCATCTCGATCCACAATCATCAAACCTCTAGTAAGCTACCATTGTCCAGCACCAAGTGCCAATTCCAAGTATTTTAACTTCATCATTATTTTCTATTTTCAATATTCCAAAATTACCTATAAAAAGAAAATAATTCCTTCTTTAGCGTAATATGAGAAATAGTACTAGAATCTACAAACCATCTAGACTCATCACGAACAATATTAATGGCATTCTCACCACAAACAACAAGAAGATCATCATTAGCAACAACAACAACACAATTTTTATTATCGCGTTCTTTCTTTTGTTGTTTCATATCTCTCTTATTCTTGTAACAATATTTCATGATATGTCCCATTTTATTGCAATAGTCTCATGTAACATTCTTGAATTTAGACTTCAATTTACTTCTACTTTTATCTCTATTATTCAGACCTTTGGACTTGTTTCTGCCCTTTTTTTTAGTAACCAAAAATCAGAGTGTGAAGATGAAGAAGATGAAGATGAGGCCCGAGATCTTCTTCCCAACTCTTCATTTAAGACACCACTCTTAGCATATTCTATAGTACAATACCACTGGAAGCAAAATTAGTCAAAAAAACTCAGAGAGTTTCCTAAGAGTCTGGTGGAGTATTAAAAAGCAAAGACCCTGAATTTCTTTATCAAACTTTACACCCATTCTGGACAGCTGGTTAAGAACACCTTGAAAATCATTTATATGATCAGAAATAGGACTACCCTCTTTATATTTGATATTTATCAACTTCTTAAGTAGGAACAACTTGATTCTTTGAAACATAAAGTGTCTCGAGCTTATCCCATAATGTCCTTGCATGTGTCTCATTTACAATATAATTTATAACATTATCTTCAACCCATTTTTGAATATATCCACAAACCTGTAGGTGCTCAAATTTTCAATCCTCATCTATCATGGACTGGGGTTTAGTAGACGCAAATACAGGCAAATACATTTTCTTAACAAATAGGAGATCTTTCATCTTGCCTTTTCAAGTATGATAATTACTACCTTTCAAACACACCATTTTGTTCATATTTGCCTCGATCATTCAAATTGAAAATCAACAATAACATATGCTCTGATATCACTTTTATTGGGAAAGGGTAGGGCACTATCAAAATGCACGACAGGGTAGCAGCAAAAGAATATCCAACTCTAAACTTTCCATTTTTATTTGAACCAAGAGGAAACAAAAAATCCCAAGCACTATAGTAATATGGTAGCAAATAAATCATCTAAACAAATAAGACAAGGCAAGAAAAAATCAACCTTACGAGACACCAAATTTACATGAAAAACTCTTCGATGAGAAGAGTAAAAAACCACATGACCAAAACTTACACTATAATCACCAAGAGATAAAATATTGTTCTCCAAAATTGGCCACAAAATAAGTGCCAAATAGCTAGCAATAACACAAAAAGATAGCACCAAAACTAGAGAATAAAAGCACAAAAAAATGCAACTACTTTTCATGGATAATAATCAAGAGACACAGGCCACAAAATCTACCTCCGTTAGTTTTTAATAAAATATTGAGATGATAGAACAAGTTGTCCAAAAATTAGCTTAATCGGACAAGAAATAAAGTGAAAATCACAATTTGAAGTTGACAACTGTGATTGGAATTTTAGGTGAGAAAATATGCACTAGTTTCTCTCTTTAGATGCTGAAAATATCTTTTTTGTGATTGTGAAATAAGATCTAAAAAGATCTGTATATATGACTCATAGTAATGGGCCTATAGTCAAAATTGGGTTGGTCTAAATTGGGCTTCTTTATCCACATAGGAAGGAAAAAAGACCCATAATCTAACAAGAACGAGAAAAAAATACAGCAAACTCAGTAAAGAATAAACACAAAAGGAAAGAAAGATGGAAGTTTGAAGAAGGGGAAGTGCTAATTTGGTAAGTGCTGACAGAGGAGAAGGGAGAGAGATTGCTAAGAAACTAAGATCCAACTCATTCCACCTTTCAAGCAAAGAGATATATCACATAAGTATGACTTGGAATGTGAGTCACATCATACAATTTCTTAGGGTAAGAGTGATAGATATAGTGATGAGAAAGGGAAAGCACATGCGATTTTGATAGGCAGGGTAAGAGAGTGTCCTTGATATTACAACTAAGGACACCCCTAAGGATGTGTTCGATACAAAGGACTTCCCCATACCGAACACACCCTTAAGCAAAGTTAAAAATGTTTTTTGGTGAAGTCCTTGATCTTACTACTAAGGACGTCTTACTTAACCTTAAATAAACTTGCATTATCAATCTATTTGGCTTTCACTTATTCCACCAGGGTGGATTTAGCAACTTTTCTTGCTTAGTGCTTCTCATAGTACATCATCTCATCCAAGTGAATACTTTGAGTCTTTGATTAGAAAATTGATGAACACCCTTCACTTATTGAACATTTGATTGCTGATAACTAGGAATTAACAATCACATTCGCCTCGCCAGGTGGAAAAAATGGTGTAATCAAAATCCTTAAAGAAACTCTAACTATCTTCGTTACCTCAGGTTTAACATTTATCTATCTAAAGATGTATTACTCCCTTTATTTTTATTTGTTTGTGCAGTTTTAACTTGATATGGAGTTTTAAAAAGTAAAATAATATTTTTAAATTTTGTGGTCTTAAATTAAAGATAAGTAAATTATGATAAAATATATTTTAATCATGTGGCTTGAAAGATATCTTCTAGAACGTTTGAATTAAAAAATTACCAAAAAAAAGAGATGTTCTTTTTTAAACAAACTAAAAAAAAGAAAA
Source organism: Capsicum annuum (assembly GCF_002878395.1). Classification (NCBI taxonomy): domain Eukaryota; kingdom Viridiplantae; phylum Streptophyta; class Magnoliopsida; order Solanales; family Solanaceae; genus Capsicum; species Capsicum annuum. The sequence continues at coordinate 168,617,917 of NC_061115.1, read as the reverse complement.
ATAAATTAAAACCAAAGAAAGTATAAGTTTTTGTGATTCGTGTTGATCTCACACGGCTCAACATACAAATAACCCCTTCAAATATTCAAGACAAAATCATTATTGCTAACTCAAGATCGTGCGTGGATTAGGTTTTTTGTGGTTATTTATCACGAAGCATGTCAAGAACCTTGCCATTTTCCATAAGAACATATTCCAAGTGAATACTAGAGGTGTCATAATAAACCACAAAATATATTTGTTGTTGACACATGGAGGGTGAACCACCGTTCTAGGGACCTAATCCCTAAGATTAGGAAAATAACAATAAAATAAAAACCAACCCAAACTTGCAGAAATTAAATGAACACAATGATTTATGTGAAAACCTTCTTACTCAATGAAGGAAAAACCACGGCTTTCCCTCACAATCACTCAATCTCCACTATAATCAAAACTCATTGATTATAGACTCCAAAGAACTTAACTCAAGTCCTACTAGTTGTAATAGCTCTACTACAACTACTTCTACACTACTCAGCCACTTCACAATCAATTAACTCTAATCGGTGGACCTTAGGTAACTCTACCTAAGAACTTTACTTCCAAAGAAAACTTTACTCTTATAACTTAAGTAAATCAATTACAAAGAAAAACTTGACTCAAGAACACCTAGACCTTAAGAACAAAGAGATTTTAGGCGAGATTTTGAGAGAGTTTTCACCATTACTATGAGATTTTTCAATTTGAAAAAATTGTTGAAAGAGAAACATCTTTTTTTATTTATTGTAGTGTGTAAACCAGGGTTGAATTTTGATTAGACCAGGTGTCTAATCAGGTACACTGCACACCTGCATAATTTGTTTCAGTAGCAAACAAAACTGTGTAGAGATGTGACAGCTGTACCAATTCATGATAAGCCAGGGACCTGGTCCTCCAATATTAACTAGTCATTATCAAAATGTGAGAAAACAATTTTACCCATTTTTGATGATGACAAACCATAACCTCAGGCATCAAAATTCATTTATCTTTAGAGTAAACTCTACTTGTCTACACCAACATTCTCCTGATAGTGGAATATCCTTAATCTCCTTTACTCTCTTGTCGCACTCATCATATTCGCATTAAAGTATGTGTTCCCCCTATCAATATGCTTCATTCTAGTGTGTTCCCCCTATCAAATAGCAACAAAATGTCTCACAATAATTGGTCTCTACCATGATGAATTTAGTATTCCCCTCTTGGCATCATACAAAAGTAAGAAGAGTAAACCAAGAATAGAGTAAGCACAAATCAGTTAGCCCATGGCCACTGGGGCAACACAAACATGAATGGACACTTTATAAAAAAAGATAGATGATAGACACAAATAAATATGTCATTCATATAACATAGGTAAGTACCATTACAATGAAAAAATAAAAATAACATAAAATTCTTTATCCTCAAAAGCCACAGGAATAAAAAACAAGGAGAAACTGACACAGGGAAACTTTCACAACACAGAAAGGGAAAGGCTTAGGTAGATCTAAGTTTTGGGGAGAGGGTACTAAGAAGTATTTCAATCCTAGCACTCTCAGCAGTATGAGAATCCAACAACTGCTTACTTAGGTTCTTCACTTCCGTATTCAAACTCTGCACCTCATCAATGAGTACTGAGACCTTTTTTGTAAGATCTGCATTTTTTGTATTAAGTGCTTCAGTAATACCTAGTCCCTCAAAGGAATTTTTTTGATTCTTCAACTTTAATTTCAGGATCTCTACATCCTTATCAACTATAACAACTCTTATTTCCTCTTTCTTCTTACTCAGATTTTTTAAACAGTCTGCAGTTTCAACACCTAGGACATGGTCCCTACTTTTCCTTTGCCACATTCATTTTTGATCAATATAGAATTTGCTTTACTGTTCCTGGAGCTCCCTTTGCACATGCTACCTTAAAATGGTCAAACACTCTGTTCAAAAAGTATTTAGAAGGCATGCCATGCCTTTTCTCTTTCTCATAGGTGATTTTGTATATGTGTTGAATCATTAGTACAAGCAAACTAATTAACTCAAAGTTGCCGAGGCACTCAATTACATACAGATCCACATCAGAGGCAATAGTCCTTATTTCAAACTTGGGCAACACTACCTTGTTGATAAATTCAAACATCCGTTGAAACTCTTCTTTGAGAAATTTCTTTCTCACTTCAACCATAAATGTTCCCCCTACCTTTAATGCATCCCAATAAAAAAATTTGTTGAGGGATGCTGGTTTGAGATAGTCATCACACCAATAATGGGAACATACAAAATCTTTCCTAGTATTTCTTTATCCAAGCTCAGTTTATTTCCTTTGACCAAGGCAATCAAACTTAGCCCATCATCGAACAACACCACAGTGTAATAAAATTCCCTTACTTCTCCTTCATAGAAAAAATAAACTGGTTCCTCTAGGAGGTGTAACAAGCCTTGGTGTTGTACATACTCTAAATGCTCCACCATTCTAATTTTTTCTAGGATCCTAGAGTCAAAGACTCTTCCACTAAGCATTTTTTGAGTTCTGAGCATTTTATTTCTCTCCTTCCTAGACGCAAACTTCTTGTCTTGATTCTTTTTTAGAACCACTGCTAGTTATTATACTTTAACTTTTCTCTTCTTAGGACCAGGTCCTTCAGAGACTTTTTTTCTTCACGGTGATGTGTTTTTGTTTCAATCCTGTAGGACTTCTGGATTTTGAAGGGGAGAGTATAGTCCTTTCTTCATTCTTTTCTCCTTCTTTCTATTGTAGTAGCAATATCTGGATCAATCTCTTCATTATCTTCTCCAACGTTAACCACTTTTACATTCTCACCTTCAACACAGTGACTTTTTTAAATCTCCTTCTTTTAATAGTCACTGATTTTTTTTCTTTCATAGCATCACCCAATAGCTTCTTTTCAGTACCTCTAGTTAAGTAAGTCCTAGTGACTTTTGTTCCATTATCAACCATATTTTCTTTACCCTTACTTCCCCTTTGCTTTTGCAATGACTATCTTTGAGGCAATTCATTATCATTAATCTTATCCTCCTTATTTGGAGGTTGCACAAACTTTCTAACTCTAGTTTCATCTACTTTAGAAGATGAATCTCCTACTTTATTACCAACCACTTGCTCCTCTAAACCAAAGGAACTCTCCCTAGGATTATTAAGAGAAAAATCAGATTTTTAGCTACCCAGTCCTCACTACTAGAGAGATTAGACCTTTTTACAAGAATTTCTTCATAAAAAAATTGGGCAAAGATAGGATTTGACTTTGAAAGAGTGTGAGAACTAGGTTCGTTTTTGGTTTCAGAGGGGTCAACTTTATTTTAGTCTTTTGTGGGATAGGGTTTATAGGAAACTTGATTTCTATAGGAGAGCCAAAGGCTTGACTTTAGCTACTACCGTGGCAAACTCAGAAGGAGTTTCCATGGCTTTTGAAGTTTCTTCCAGAATAGGTCCATTCAAGGAGGTAGGAGTTTCAGAAAGAGTTATAGTAGTGGTAGACTCAGTTCCTTGAGGAGGATTTAAAGAGGTGTCTTCTGCAGTTGTGGACATTAATGGAACAAGATTTGTATTGGTGGGATTTTTGGACTAGAGTGATAGATTTTGGGCATTTTCTAAGTCTTTTGTGAGGCTTGAGGGTGTAGGATTATTAGCCATTTGTATCCCTTTGAGATGAGAAAGAAAATAAGAAGCCTGATTTTTAGAGCACACTGCTTTTGAAGGAGAAGGATTGAGAATAAATTTTGAAAGATGAATGAGAAAAAAAAGGAGTTGATTTTGTATATAAGGTAACCAAACATTGTAATTTTAGGAACTTTATAAGGAATTGACGTGTCTGGTCCCAGTAGTACAACTCTATAGTCTTATAGGGATTTGATAGCTTTCAGACAGAGAAGGGAAAGAATGCGGCCTTTTCAGATAGAATTTTATGAAATTTTAAAGTATATTTGGTGGTACTAACCTGTGAGATGGGACCAAGTCCCTCTCTTTCTTGAGTAAACCTTTATATAGTGTTTGTCTCATCTGTTCTCCTCTAAAGTAAATCACCATGCGTGTATACTTGTGAAGGTATGGTACTGAGTTAGACCAATGAAAACATATTTTATCAAGGATACTTGTATCCTGATCATAGCCAATGAATAGAGTAAGGCTGATCCATCAAGTAGGTTAGTTTATTTTGCTTAACCCAGCCTCAACCTACTCTTTACAAATTGCTCCTAATGAAGATCTTTTGTAAAGATATCAACTACTTGATCTTCAGTCTTATAGAACCTTATGCAAATACCCCCTTCTCAACATTGTCTCTTAAAAAGTGATACCTCACATCAATATACTTTGTCCTTTTATGCTAAATTAGATTTTTATCCATGGTTAGAGCACTGATATTATCACGCATTAGAGGGATAATGTCTAAAAAAAATTCCAAAATCCTTCACTTATTGTTTGATCCATAACAATTGAGCACAACCCAAAGCTAAACCATATATTCAGCCTCAGCAGTAGATAGTGCAATTGAGTTTTGTTTCATAAAACCCAAGAAATTAGAGAAGAACCAAGAAAATGAGCCATTTCTAAAGTGCTTTTTTGTCCACCAAGTATCCAGCATAATCAGCATCAGCATAGCCTATTAAATTAAAGCTGTGTCTAGATGGATAGAACAAGACCAAGTCTCTTGTTCCTTTAGATGCATGAGAATTCTCTTTGTATCTTTCAAGCGAGAATCTTTTGGACAGGCCTAAAATCTGATACACATTCCCATACTGAATAAAATATCTGGCCTGCTTGCAGTGAGGTATAGTAGGGATCTAATAATCCCTCTATACATGGTCTAATTCACTAAGGGACCAAGTTCATCATTATCCAATTGAAGTATCAATTAGCTTAGCATCTCCCATATTATATTTCTTCAACAAATTTTAATGTATTTTTCTGACAGATCATAGTTCCTTGAGAGGTTTGTTTGATTTGTTAACCTAGGAAGAAGCTCAATTCACCCATTATGCTTATTTAAAATTCACCCTTATTGATTTTGCAAACTCTTCACATAAAGATTCAGAAGTATCTCTAAAAATTATGTCATCAAGATAGATCTGAAAAATCAGCAAGTTGCTACCTCTAAATTTTAGGAAGAGAGTGTTGTCAATTTTTCTTATTTTAAAGCCATTTTCCAGAGAAAACTTTAAAAGTCTCTTATACTAAGCTCTTGGTGCTTGATTCAAACCATAGAGAACTTTTTACAATTTTGAGCACATGGTGTAGGAAATCCACATCTTCAAAACATAGAGATTGCTTGACATAAACTTCTTCCTTCAAATACCCATTCAAAATGGCACTTTTGACACCCATTTGGAATAGTTTGAACCCCATATAAGCAACATAGGTAATAAGAATTCTGATAGCTTTCACTATTGGAACAAGAGCAAATTTATCATCATAATCAATGCATTTCTCATGATTATAACTTTGAACAACAAGCCTTGCTTTATTTGTACTAATAGAACCATGTTCATCCTTCTTTTTTTTGTAAACCCATTTTGTCCCAATAATTATGCTTTTAGAAGGTCTGGGGACCAGGTGCTGGATTTTGCTCCTTTCAAATTATTGAAGCTCTTCCTGCATAGCATTGATCTAGTCATAAAACTTCTGGCTAGAGATCTTATTTGAATTCTAAATTCCATTGGGGATTCTAGATTTTCAAGGGAGTGATAAGATTTAAGCTTCTAATTTGATATTTTAGGCTGATATCCGCTGCGACCATGTCCTTGAGAATTTTGACTAGATCTTTCTTGATTTTTCTCTTCCATATCTGGTGTCTACAATTGAGATCCTGACTTACCATCACCTTTTTTATTCTCAACTATATCAATGTTTCCTTGACCTTTAGATTCAACTATACCACCCCTTTGAATAGAATGAGTTATTTTTATGTCCGAATCCTTATATCAACCATAACTCATAGGTTTCATCTTTAGTTCTCAAGAATATTGTTAATAACAAACACATACCTCTTCCCACCTCTACTTTGGACTTTAAAAAGTCCACATAAATTGATATGTAGCAACTCAAGGGGTCTACTGGTGCTAACCTACTTTTTTTTAACATAAATGAAGATCTAGTTTGTTTTCCTTTGACATAAGCATCACAAACCTTGTTGTCTGAAAACTGCAGCTTTGGAACACCACAGACTAGGTCCTTTGATATCAGCTTATTCAGCAAGGAGGAACTTACATATCCTTATCTTCTGTGCCATAGATTAACATTTTCATCTTTGACACTCAAGTAGGTCAATTCATAATTAGCTAGAGTCTATATCAGTAACATACATATTCTTACACCTTTTTACTATGAGAATGACTCTTCCAAACTTCAAGCTTGACATAGTGCATCCATCAGATAAGAACTTAACCTTATTTCCTTTGTCATAGACTTGAGATACACTTGAAAGATATATTTAAGACTATTCACATAGTACACATGCTTTATTGCATGATTAAGAGACTTTCCAATCTTTCCAAGATTACCCTTTCTCCATTTCCAAATGAGACACCTCCACCTTGAAGTGCCTTGAGTGAGAGACAATAGTCAATACTTCAAATCATATGCTTAGAGAATCCACTACCCATGAACCAGTTCTGAATACCTTCCTCTACTCCCACCTACATATAGAGTTCATTCATTAGATTTGGGAACCCGCTTAGGTTTGAGTTCCCTAAAGAAAGATAAATGAGTGATCAAATCTTTCTTCGACCATCTAGGCAGTTGGTTCTTCTTCAAAATTTTTAAGGTTTTAGATCTCTTAGGATAAGATTTGTCCTACTGGATGTATCTAGCACTACTTATTATAACTCTAAGCCATTCTTAACAATTCTTTTTCAAGTGACCATCCCTTCCATAGTGAGTATATAGAGGACTATTGAATTTGTTTTTAGCAATAAGAACATACTTGACTTGAGATCTAAAAGCATGAGTTATATACTGATATCCAAGGCCACCACTATTATTGATTCTGTCACGACCTGAACCGGGCCCTAGCCATGACGAGTATTCCGAACCATGAGGCCCAAAACACCCCTTTCTATCTGGTAATCACGCACACAATTCATATGATAAAAGAAATGCAGAAGATACACAATATAACGAAAACATGGTCAAGAATCATGCAAAAGTAATAATGGGGAATAATGCCCCACAATCTCAACACAACATCTCTATAACGTCTGCGAAATCTCTACTACATGACTAAAACAAATGTCTATCTGAAAACTGGGACAAGGACCCCAGTAGACCCAAAACTAATAAATGATAAATTAAACAGCAGACATCAGGCCTTCCAAAATATAGAAGGCTCACCACTTAATTCTGCGATCTGTTGAAAGGAATCTACTGGTTGTCTGGACCCCTAGACTGTGCCTCCAAACTTTGGAGAAGAGGGGATCAATACAAAAGTACTGGTACGTAGAGAAATCAAAACAGAAATATAATATTTTTACACAATATAGGTGAGAGCCATTATAAAATAGTTTCATATCAAATTATTTGAAAACACATGGGCATAATGTAATAGTTTTCAATATCAATATAATGCGATTGAGATAGGTGGAATACCCTACAATTGTAATTCCACGGCTGTGTGGAATTCACCTCTGGTGCTCAGCGGCCAAGCCTCCAATCCAAGTAGCCGCCAGGATTTGGAGCAGGTATACCCCCATGTGAGTACACCGCAAGGAATCCTCCCATGTGAGATGTCCCAATTATTTTATTATCCTCTCATGTTAGATACAATATCATATGACCCGTATCGGCAACTACGATTTCCAGCAATGAGCCCTTTCACTCAAACGCCTTCTTCGAGCATCCACCTTTCTCATGAAAATCAATCCATTCAAACTTTGTTCAAATCAATCACATGTCATACTCTGTGGGTTATCATTATACCCGACTTGCAAGCCATCAATATCACATCATTCTTCTCATTCAACCATTGTATTCAACATGAATAACCTTCTCATTTTAAAGTCAAAATCATATCAATTCTCAAAACATTTCATGTCATGCTCTTCAAGATGTTTTCAAACAATTTACATCATATGAACATTTAAAACAAATTCACATCAAGAGAGGAAATTTCATATCATTCATGCTCTCAAGTTAACATCTTTTCGGAATACATGCATATACATATATCATATAGCAAATCACTTTGGGAGTAGGTTTAAGGGCCAAATCAATATCATAAAATGTTTAAAACATAATCATATTTGTAATTTCAAAATTCCCATTTGAAAACATGAATTTTTAAAGCCCATGAGATTTTTGAGATAACCCCACGTACCTCGATTACTATGAATATTAGGTGCTTCTTGAAGCCTACGTTGAGAGGATTCCAAATATGCAATTAGTTTCTAAAACCCACGGTTGAATCTTGAGTTGCTTGGGTTTTTTATTTTGACACCCTAGAGAGTGTTCTTGAACAATTTTGATGAATGAAGGTGTATTTTGGGGTCTTTGGGAACTGAATTTTGTGATTAGGGCTAAGTAAGGGTGGAAAAGGACCATTTTGCCCCAAAAACGGAGTGTTTAAGTCACTTGAAACCTTTACATATGCGCTGCCTATGCCATCGCCTATGTTTACATAGGCGCCGCTTATGCTATTGCCTATGTTTACATAGGCGCCGCCTACTACTTTGAAAGGCCATAACTTCTTGCTCGGGTATTGGATGTTAGCAAAATTGGTATCATTAGAAAGATAACTCGAAGACCTATCATTTGACACATAGTAGGATCTGTAATTCGACATATACAGAGAGTTATGGTTGATGGAAGGTGACAGAAATTACAAAATCCAGTAAAACTTAATCGATCAAAATAGTTTCAACTCGTCCTTGAGTTGAAGGACCTCTATGGTCTAAATTCAAGCTTGAATGGATTCACAAACTATGAAAATAATGAACATGCCATATTTGCATAGGATTTATGGCTTCGGGATTATCAACGCATCGAGATCATGGTCTATATTGTAGCCCAAAATACAGGGTGTTATATTATCTCCCCCTTGGGATCATTCGTCACCGAATAATGGATAGAATGTCGATGTCTTAAGGGTATGGGATAACACAGACATGATATGTTCCCTAAGAAAGAATACACTAATCGGAAACATGACTATAAGATTGGAACTACTGATATTTTAAATGCTTATACCGGACATGTATATTCGAGGCATGGAATACATAACTGAAGCTACTCATAGGCTGAATTCTCATAATGAATCATGCATATCTGATGCATGGATTTGTTACTGAGTTGTTCTCATGAATGCAGAACTGAATACACTGATAAGCTGAACTTTTCTATTGAACATGCATTTCTAATGCATGCATATCTGACTGAACTGACGTATGATGTATGACTGAATACGCAATGATAACTGGTACGAAGCTTGTAATAAAAATCTATGCTTGCAGTTGAATGGGGTATCTCCCCTTTGGGACCCTATGTCCCTCTATGAATGCTCAATTCACTAAGATACTCGGAAAACTGAGGTGATGCACAGGGCACCTACGAATTGAATCATAACTAAACATCTGGAATCTGAATTTAATGCATAATGCATGAACCGGGCTATACTCATAACTACTGGTATACTCTATCTTGGGATAGTATCATGTCTGAGATTTTGAGTAGCATGAATAGGTGCAAAGATGAGAAAACAAGTCATCCGAATCTGACTACTAAACTGACTTATTGGACATACAAACTGAATTATACTACATCCTTATACTTAACTGGAGTATTCTTTTGAACACTCTCTCTAAGGAAGTTCTAGCAATAATAGGGAGCCACGAATCTTGGGTATGGATTACACAAGACACCCACTAAGGAATCATCATAATGACACCACTTTGTAGTCTGGAATATAGACATATAACTCCTAAATTAGGATAGAATTACCAGACCTTTGGCAATACAACTTCTTACTTTCAAGCTTAGCACACTTCTCGAATATCCCTTAACTATACTATTCCTATAAATATCACATTCTTTCAATTCAGCTTAAAATTCTCATATGAACATTGACAAATCTTTCTACTAATATCGAAAATAACTTAATCCCTTCGATGTGATCAAGCCTAACTCTAAGTCACGAAAAAATACAACATGCCAGACCACGCTATTATTCTAAACCATATGATGCAATCTTCTATATCTCCTTTAAAGATCACATCCTAAGTATAACATGCCTTACCACTTCAATGACTACTTTGAACTCTTAGTATGAAGTCGCTAATGCATATTCCGACCTTCCACTACAATCCCAAAACGTCATTCAAGCCTATTTTATAACCATATGTTGACTTCAAGGCAATCAGCCATAAATACATACTTCACATAGTTTCTAAACTATTATCAATATAACTCCCCCACACACACCAACTTTTCAACTAACCATCACATGTATCAAAGACTTGGCCCCAACTCTTACTTCATACTTATGGCCTTATCTAAGAAAACATACTATGATCTTCCATCAACAAGAACATTTACATCGTCACCACTATCATTGCACAGGGAGGGTCACTAAAAGCTTAAAAAATAAGATCTTGAAGCATGAGAAGATTTTTATACAGGACTGAGCACACTATAAAGAGTGAGTACATGCATCATGAGTTGCATGACCTCAACTAGAGTTCATAACATAAGGAATGTGATTCCGACTACTTGAATGAACTAGAACTCATTATATCGGATCTGGAAGAGTACGTGAATCTCTATTATATACATGAATCATGAACTATGATCACGGAACTGAATCGTAAGGCATGAGTAAGCATCCGGATGACAAAAAAAAATACTGAGGTAGGAATGGGTTTAGATCCACCCTCACTTTTTGATGTTCTAAATCATAGTGCTTCACTACTAGAATCTGAGATCCTTACTTGGTCATTCGTTCTATCATCTCCCCCTCAGTTTTACGTCATCATCTAGAGTTTGGGAGATCCTTTACCAGATTCTAACTGAACTACACTTACTGCACCCTAGGGTCTGAAAAAAAATGACAATGCATGCATATCATAGACTTAACCCGAATGACTACCTTCTGGGATACACTCTATCTTTCCAAAGCCATCAATACTTATTTCTATCGGTTCAACCTTCAAAACTCAAACTTAGATTCTAACACTTAACATGGCTATTTAGATCACCATATACCATCTAACTAGTCTTTCTCCACTTAACGATTCAATGGTACCACTAGCCACACAAATTATGTAATAGTCTTAGAAAAATGTGCCGCAACCTCATATCACCTTGGCATACTTCTACACCATACCTACAGCATTATACTTCATTACGAATCAATTTAAACTTAAGCCATTTCATACACCGTTCAAGCCTATTAGATCACTTTCATATAACTAACATCATTGATCAAGAAATTATCACATCCACCTGTATGAATTTCAACTGTTCAAACTTAATGTCTAGTGCTAAACATGATTTTACAACCCAACCTTACGCATGATTCTCACTTGGAAACTATGAAATAAACATCAAGAAACACTAGTACACTAGAACTTCATAACAATAATAATCGACCTTGACCTTACGGTCTTCCTTATCATAACTCATTATCACGTACTATTTCAACACATCAAGCCTGCTAATATTTATTCCCACAAATATACATCATTAATCTCATGCCACTATTCTTACATCCATATCCTACATTAAATTCAAGCGAATGGTCTAGCATCAATCATCTACCACCAATGGCGAGTGCAACATAATATACTAATCCATTAAATTGGGATATTCTACCTAAATATCTCAAAAATCTACTACATACCTTCTCACAAGTAGCACTAGTTTACAACTACCAATGAAAAGAGGGTCAAGGGGGTTAAAGCCTCATAATAGACATGGTCAACCTTATCCTTATATTATAACCCCTTACAGTCGTATATACCTATACTGCTTTCTCACATCACAATTACTTACCCAAGCATACATTTACACTACCTTCAAAGTCCACAACAACCATGATTCTATACTTATAACCTACTGGCTAATCTGGCCATTTTCATACTTCAAGAAAGGACAATTCACCTCGCCTAATAACTCCTTCTCTATCTTTTACTAATAAACTAACACACAAAGATGAATAATCTCTTTACCGGCCTAATCTTATGCAACCAGATTCAGCTATACATACATTAAACCTACACAAGAATAACAAGTTGGACAACAAGTTGCTAGTGAATCGAAATAGGCCTCACACGGCTTCACTAGACTTTGATTTTATATTTTGAACAAGAAAATGGGATGAATGACAAGTCAACTATACTAGTGAATCGAAAGAGCCCCACACGGCTTCACTAGACTTTATGTTTCAACAGCACTTTGATGACAATATTTCATGAGATAGAGATTTAATACGCAATATTCAATGAACTAAGGATACACATCTTACTCTGTAGAAATAAAATCAGAGTCAAACACTTACTCCATGGACTACCATACTGTCCACATATGCTACTAGCTACCAAATTAGTTTATCACTATAAAGGGGTAAATCATCCTCACTCTGAAGCACTAACGGGCGCTTCTCAAGTCCTTGTAAAAATATTATATGATTCGATCAGAACGAACTATACCATTTAGACTCTAAACTTCTGTACTTGAATCAGCCCAATTATGAGACATGTATCAGAATATCTGAGTTAGGAAAGAATTGGGATGACTGTTACTTTTGTATGGGCGATACCATAGCACAAATTTGAGTATGAAAGAGGAATATTCTGACTCTATTGCACAAACTAGAACATGAAGAAAGAGAGACATTCCTAAATGCCTAGTAGCCTCCTGCTTATAAGTGTGACATGTTACACACCCATAAATAATACTTTATCCAATCCGATTTTGTAGACACCCTAGGACCATGAACCGTGCTCTGATAATAAGTTTATCACGACCCAAACCAGGCCTGGCCATGATGAGTATTCTGAACTATGAGGCTCGAAACACCCCGATCTGTCTGGTAATCATGCACACAATTCATCTAATAAAAGAAATGCAGAAGATACACAATATAACAGAAACATGGTCAAGAATCATGCGAAATTAATAATGAGGAATAATGCCCCACAATCTTAACACAACATCTCTATAACGTCTGCGAAATCTCTACTACATGACTAAATTAAATGTCTATCTGAAAACTGGGACAAGGCCCCCAGTAGACCTAAAACTAATAAATGATAAATTAGACTGCAGACATCAGGCCTTCCGAAATATAGAAGGCTCACAACTTGATTCTGCGATTTATCAGAAGGAATCTACTGGTTGTCTGGACCCCTAGACTGTGCCTCCAAAAATGAGAGAAGAGGGGATCAATACAAAAGTACTGGTATGCAGAGAAATCAAAATAGAAATATAATATTTTTATACAATATAGGTGAGAGCCATTATAAAGCAGTTTCATATCAAATTATTTGAAAACACATGGGCATAATGTAATAGTTTTCAATTCCAATGTAATGCGATTGAGCTAGGTGGAATACCCTACAATTGTAATTCCACGGCTATGTGGAATTCGCCTCTGGTGCTCGGCGTCCAAGCCTCCAATCCAAGTAGCTGCCAAGATTTGGAGCCGGTATACCCCCCATATGAGTACACCGCAGGGAATCCCCCCATGTGAGATGTCTCAATTATTTTATTATCCTCTCATGTTAGATACAATATCATATGACCCGTATCGGCAACTACGATTTCCAGCAATGAGCCCTTTCACTCAAACGCCTTCTTCGAGCATCCACCTTTCTCATGAAAATCAATCCATTCAAACTTTGTTCAAATCAATCACATGTCATACTCTGTAGGGTTTCGTCATACCTGACTTGCAAGCCATTAATATCACATCATTATTCTCATTCAACCATTGTATTCAACATGAATAACCTTCTCATTTTTAAGTCAAAATCATATCAATTCTCAAATCATTTCATGTCATGCTCTTCAAGATGTTTTCAAACAATTTACATCATATGAACATTTAAAATAAATTCACATCAAGAGAGGAAATTTCATATTATTCATTCTCTCAAGTTAACATCTTTTTGGAATACATGCATATACATATATCATATAGCAAATCACTTTGGGAGTAGGCCTAAGGGCCAAATCAATATCATAAAATGTTTAAAACATAATCATATTCATAATTTCAAAACCCCCATTTGAAAACATGAATTTTTAAAGCTCATGAGATTTTTGAGATAACCCCACGTACCTCGATTACTACGAATAGTAGGTGCTTCTTGAAGCCTACGTTGAGAGGATTCCAAATATGCAATTAGTTTCTAAAACCCACGGTTGAATCTTGAGTTACTTGGGTTTTTTATTTTGAAACCCTAGAGAGAGTTTTTGAATAATTTTGATGAATGAAGGTGTATTTTGGGGTCTTTGGGAACTGAATTTTGTGATTAGGGCTAAGTAAGGGTGGAAAAAGACCATTTTGCCCCCAAAATAGCTGTTTAAGTCACTTGAAACCTTTACATACGCGTTGCCTATGCTATCGCCTATGTTTAAATAGGCGCCGCCTATACTATCGCCTATGTTTACATAGGCACCGCCTATGCTATCACCTATATTTACATAGGCACTGCCTACTACTTTGAAAGGCCATAACTTCTTACTCGGGTGCCGGATTTTAGCAAAATTGGTATTATTGGAAAGCTAACTCAAAGACCTATCATTTGAAACATAGTAGGCTCTCTAATTTGACATATATAGAGAGTTATGGTCAATTGAAGCTGATAAAAATTACAACATCCACTAAAACTTAATCGATTGAAATAGTTTTAACTCATACTTGAGTTAAAGGACCTCTATGGTCTAAATTCAAGCTTGAATGGATTCACATACTATGCAAATAATTAACATTCCATATTGGAATAGGATTTATGGATTCGGGATTATCAACGCATCAAAATCATGGTCTATATTGTAGCCCAAAATACGGGGCGTTACAGATTCCTTGACTAGTTAGATTAGAAAGGATTTGTGAAGATGTTGTCTATTTTTGGGGATTTTGTAAGGTCTTTTATTATTTGAATGGTATCTTTCTAATTCCTCATTCTTATGAAGTACATTCATAAGATGTCTTGATATTTCTTCAAGCTTAATTGAAACTTTGAGGTTTCTTTCTTCCCTTTACAATCAGACTCATCTATTTTCATCAGTTGATCCATTGAACTCAGATTTTTAGATTTCAAGTTTGAGGGCCATTCCTTTATTTCAAACAACTGGAGATTTAAGACAATTAATTCAAGCTCTAGATTTTCTATTTTGTCTTCAAGAACATTTTTCTTAGTATTCAGTTCACACACAGAATCATTCAACACATTTGAAAACTTCTTTATCTTCTTAGGAGTATTATTATCTAAGTTTTTCTTAATCTCAGAAAGAGTTACCTCCTTTTCTTCCTCATCATCTGATTTTTCCATGAAATAAAACAAGGAATCATAGGTGATTTCACTATCCTCCACTGCTAACATGGAGACATCTTCAAGCTTTTCAGATTCATCAGATTCACTAGAAGTATCTCGCAGGCTGCTAAAGCCTGTTTCACTGCATAATCAGCTACAACCTTTCTTCTTGACTTTTCAGGAACCCGGTCCTTCTTCTTTCCTTTGTCACCTCTAGACTTTAGATATTCTTGATAGTTTATTTTGTGTAATAGGCAATCTTTGATAAAATGCCCAGGTTCCCACTTTTGTGGCAGACTTTAACAATATCTCTCTTTTTGTTGCTGCTTTCTTTTCTTTGAAACTGTCAACTTTTCTTCATTGCCCTCACAATTTTCTTGGCCAAATAATCAACATCAGTGTCCTCCTCACTTGAATCAGACTTTGATATCAATGCTAGGGACTTGCCCTTTTGGATTCCTTCTTTTCTTGGCCTTGCTATTTCTTGAGTTCATGAGTCTTTAGATTTCCAATCAATTTATCCATAGTGAGAGTCTTTGAGTTGCTTGCTTCTGTTATATCATCAACTTTGCTTTCCCAAGATTTTGGAAGAACTCCTAGGATTTTTCTTACCTGCGTACGTAAGGGAATAACCTCACCTGAACTGTGTAACTTTTTGGTGATTCAGGTAAACCTTGAATGCATTTCTTGAATGGTTTATCCTTCTTTCATGGAGAAAGCTTCATATTGAGTAGTCAATATATCCACTTTAGACTCCTTCACATATGTAATACCCTCATGTTCTATCCTTAGACATTCTTAAATTTCTTTTGCATTTTCGCAAGTAGAAATTCGATTATACTCGTCAGGTCCAATTCCACACACAAGTAATTTTTTTGCTTTGAATTTATTTTCAATTTTCTTGCGATCTTTTTTTATCATATTCCCTCCTTATTTTGACAACCATTTTGGTTATGTATCCTTCTTTGAACTCCCTAACTGGACCTTGAGGACCATCCAGTATTATATCTCTTAGCTCACTGTTCTCAGCCATAATAAAGTTATACATTCTGGTTTTCCACCACCCATAGTATTTTCCATTAAAGAGGGATGATCTAGTATTAGATTGTCCTTCCTTCAGATTTGGTGAAGCAGCCATGATCAAGAAATCACTCAAGGTGTTAACCTTTTAGAGTGCCCAAGCTATGATACCAATTGTTGAAACATGAAGGGTGCACCACCGTTCTAGGGACCAGGTCCCTAAGATTAGGAGAATAGAAATAAAATAGTAACTAACTAAATCTTTTAGAAATTAAATGAACATAGTAATTTATGTGGAAACCTCCTTGCTCAAGGAAGGAAAAATCACGACTTGCTCTAACAAGCACCCAATATCCACTATAATAAAAACTCATTGATTACAGACTCCAAAGAATTTAACTCTAAGTTCTACTAGTAGTAATAGCTCCACTACAACTACCTTTACACTACTTAACCACTTCATAATTGATTAACTCTAATCGATGGACATTAGGTAATTCTACCTAAACACTTTACTGATAAAAGAAAACTTTACTCTTCAAAGTTGAGTAAATCAATTACCAAGCAAAACTTAACTCAAGAACACCTATACCTTTAGTACAAAGAGATTTCAAACATGAGCTTTTGAGAGAGTTTTCATCGTTACTATGAGATTCTTCAATTTGCAAAACTTGTTAAAAAAGAAACATCCTTTTTTATTTATAGTAGTGCATAAATCAGTTCTGAATTTTGATTATACCAAGTGTCTAATCAAGTAGGCAGCACACCTGTACAGTTTGTTGCACTAGCAGACAAAACTGTGCAGAGATGTGATAGCTGTATTAATTTATGATAAACCAGGGACCTGGTCCTCCAATATCAACTCATCATCATCAAAATGTTAGATAACTTTTGTATCCATATGTAGATATCCCCCATCTCTTGTTCAACCTCTTTAAGCAGGACCAATCGACCTATCAATTAGACTAATTTCTTATTAGTCAATTCTTTCGATCCTAATTTTCCTTCCTCAAGTAAGATCAAGGCGATTAGGAAATATTATTGTTTACAATCACTCATTTAAAACAAAAGCATGAATTAACTAAAAAACATTGAATCCAATTATAAACACGCTTATACTAATCAACACATCAAGTTCACAACCTTGGGTTGATTTACAACCCCAGGACAATGCTTAGCTAACGATAATCTCTAATCTATATCTCTATCTCTAATTTCTAATCTCCAATCTCTATCTCTATCTCTAATGTATTAAAAGTGTAAAGGAACTTGGAAAAAATGTTTGAACTTTTTGTCCTTCATTAGAAGTCTTCACTTTAGACAAAATCATTTTTTCACCTTTTATATTATTTTTATGATATTAAATATTGACTATGAGTAAAAGCTTTCCAAATTAAAATCGGATTGATCAAAAACAAACCAAAAATGCCTTTTCCACAGTTAAAAATATTGGCAAAAGAACCTTTCCCAACTAAAATAGGCTTGGTCTAAAAAAATCAAAATGACATTTTACTGTTTCGATTCAAAAGGTCAATTATATAGATTTACCCCTCACTTTTACTTCTTAAAATTCAGAAATATGTTTCATCTTCATGCACTAAGCAGTCTGCATTCGAAATACTAGTAAGCCCCATCATATACTTCATAGATTCTAAGTACTCATCCTCCATTTTGCTCGATCCTTCTATACTCTTTCTCTCTAGCTCGACGCCACCCCATGTAATATGTGAGAGAGGTGTCCAAGTTTTCAACTATTGCCTTAGTGGATATTGATTCAGAGGACGTTCAAGTTTATGTCAAGTATATTGACATAACCTTAACACCATCGATCGTTGTTTTTTTTCAATTCTCATCATATGAATATAGATTCTGGGAGTCCACTTGTTTGGATGGTTGTTACGTATTATTTTATAATATTTGTATCATAGGTTATTGTGTTGTATATTATATCATACTGTATTGTTTAGATGAATATAATGTTAAGATAAAATATATTGTTTTCCTATCATTATATAATAGTATTGTTTTCATGAATATAATGTATTTAGATAGAATATATTATTTTCCTATCATTATACAATGCCATAGATCAACAATTTGAAGAATAAACTTGCAAAAAGAAGTATAGTGTGTTGTTTTCAATGTTTTCGGGTACAAGAATATGTATTTAGGCACAACAACTTCAACTCAAGTTCATGTGTAAAACCAAGAACACCTATGAAGTTGATTAACACCTTCAACACAAGATTAAGGATAATCTTTCTAAGAAGTATGTCAATTTTTAGAAATAAGATGAAATAGAATTTGTAAGGCCAAGTCCCCCGACTTCACGGAGTGTCCTTAAGGAATAATTCCCCTCACTGTACCCGAGGTTATGGAATCTTCCTCCCAGGATAAAATGTCCTTCAATCTAACAATAACGGTACCTCAAATTGTAGGATTCTTCAAACTCACTCAAAAACTAATGATCACAATGAGTTTTTTGAAGATATAAAGAGTGTTTTTGCTGTAAAAAATTATATTAATACCTAAGGAATATGTATTCATAGCCTTTAAGTTTCCTTTCAGAAAGGATGCATTGGTTCAACAAAAAGGCACCTATTTAGTAAAGTCACATCACCTGCGCCCAGTCTGTGCTGGACCTATGCCTGATCTGCGGTTGCAGGTGATATTGTCTGAATTCCAGTAACTATCTACGTTGCACCTATGCCTGCAGGTTGTCCAAGTGCATGAAAGATCACCCTACAATGTGAAATAGTGTGCCTTTTACCTCAAAGGGTCACATGCCTTCGAGATGCGTTGCGTATGCGTTCGTATGGCATTCGAAATACGCTCGCACATTGAGAAAAATAATTCCATCAGATTTTTGGATTAAAATTTCACTTGTTCATCAAGATTCAAATAAATTTTATCTAAAAAATAGATTTCATCGATCATTTGACAAATCCAAATCCAAATCCGAAGCCGAGCCGAGCGAGCAACAACGACTACGACATGAGGAACCTCTTGGTTATTGCCTCACTTACCATGTGGAGTAAGTGTTACACAATAGAAAAACCTTAAAGATTCTTTCTCCTACCAATATGGGAGAATTTAGTAAGCTTTTCAAAAAGAGTACACTTTATATTTTAGTGTCTCTCTTTTTCTCCACTATTTTTCCTCCATTTTCCATTCACACATATATATAGAACCCAACAATCCCCCACATAAATGGGGAATGACTATATTTTGAAGAATTTATAGACAATAATGTGATCATTTAACAAAGACTGATTGCACCTGGATAAAAAGATTTCCCTTTGAACTTTTCGTAGTAAACATGCATCGAATGCACTCGGTCACTTGGTAGATTTGATATCTTTGAACTGTCGAGCTTTAATGTACACCTAGACAATACATGTCACACAACTAGCCTTTTATTGTTTATGGTTCTCATGGTTTTATCCTTTTCAGCCATGAACACATCCCAGTTTAATGAGAGCTTAGAGAATAGGCCTTTACTAAAATTCTCCTTGAAACGGCTTCCACTTCTCCCTCATATAGGTGATTTATAAATGTTCAATCCTATATATTAAACTATTTGGTAAAATCTTCTAAATTTAGATAATCATTAAAAGAATTTTCACCTTAAGTCTTATCCTTATTTACTAAACATTGTCTGTATTATGAGAATGGGTTGGATATCATGACAATGTTGAACCTGTCAGACACAACTTTGTTTAATCTATTGAACCTAGCTATTGGGATATCCAGTCTGCTAGGTAGAGTTACCGCCATGCTGACTTGTCTTAGGCCTTAAACCCATTCCCTTAGATGTCCTTTTAACTCCTTCTCTAGATAGGCCTTTTGTAAGTGGATTTGACACATTATCCTTTGACTTCACATAGTCAACAGTGATAATTCTACTAGAGAGAAGTTCTCTAACGGTATTATGTCTTCTTCTTATGTGATGAGATTTACCGTTGTACATCATGCTTCCTACCTTACCTATTGCCGCTTGCTATCATAGTGTATACATACTGGTGCTACAAATTTGGGCTAATAAGGAATATCTTTCAAGAAATTTTGGAGCCATTCTTCTTCTTCACCGGCTTTATCTAATGCCATAAATTCATATTCCATTATAGAGTGAGCAATACATATCTGTTTAGATGATTTATAAGAGACCTCTCCTCCACCGATAGTAAATACATATCCACTTGTGGATTTTACTTCATTCGATCTGGTGATCCAATTTGTATCACTATATCCTTCAAGTACCACAGGATATTTATTATAATGTAAAGCATAGTCTTGAGTGTATTTAAGATACCCCAAAACTTTTTTCATTGCCATCCAATGAGTTTTGTTGGGATTACTGATGTACCGACTCAACTTACTAATAGCGCATGCTATGTCTGGTCGTCTACAATTTATTATATACATCAAACATCCCAATATTCTTGCTACTCCAATTGTGAGTCACTTTCACCTTCATTCTTTTGAAGTGCGAAGCTCACATCTAATGAAGTTTTGGCAATACCAAAGTCTATATATTTAAATTTATCAAGTACCTTTTCGATATAATGAGATTGTGACAATGCCAACCTTTGTGGAGTCTATGGATTCTTATTCCTAAGATCACATCCGAAACTACTAAGTCTTTCTTATTGAACTTGCTCTCAAGCATCCGTTTTGTTGCATTTATGCCAGAAATGTCTCTACTGATGAACAACGTATCATCCATATATAAACAAACAATGACTTGGTATTTTGAGTGTCTTTAATGTAAACACGTTTATCACATTCATTTATCTTGAACCCGTTTGCCAATATGGTTTAATCAAACTTTGCATGCCACTACTTAGGTGCTTGTTTTAGTCCATAAAGTGACTTAACAAGTTTACACACCCTATTTTCTTTTTCTGGAACCATAAAAACCTCAGGCTATTCCATGCAAATTTTTTCCTCTAATTCTTCATTTAGGAATGCTATTTTCATATTCATTTGATAAATTTCAAGATCATATACTGCCACCAAGGTAATTAACATCCGAATTGACGTTATCATCAAAGTAATCAAGGCCTTCCTTTTATTTAATGCCTTTTACAGTAAGTCTTGCCTTGTATTTGTCAATAGTACCATCAACTTTCATTTTTCTTTTGAAGATCCATTTAGAACCTAAAGGTTTATTTCCTAGAGGAAGATCAACCAACTCCCACGTATGGTTGCTTAAGATTGAATCAATCTCACTATCGACTGTCTCTTTCCAAAAGAATGAGTCCGAAGATGCCATCACTTATTTAAATGTTCGAGACTCATTTTCTAAGAGAAATATTATAAAATCCGATCCAAATGAAGTTGCCGTTCTTTGACGTGTACTATATCTTGAATTCTCATCATTATGTACATCCTCACTTGGTTTATTTTGAGGTCATTTAGACCCTCCACTAGACGGTTCATGTCTAGTTTTATATGGATAAATGTGTTCAAAGAATTCAATATTATCTGATTCAATTATCGTATTTTCATTGATATCCAGATATTTGAATTTATGAACCAAAGATCGACATGCTTTACTACTTTTAACATATACTATGAACACACAGTAGGAGCTTGGATCTTCGATAGACACCGCCACACTTTGAAATATTTTAAGTTGGGTTTTCTTTCTTTCCATTTTTCATATAGAATTGATTGTGTCTTACTCTGGGGCACTCTATTGAGTATTCAATTAGCCGTAAGGATAGCTTCCCCCACAAATTTTGCGGTAAATCTAAACTTATAAGTAAGACATTTATCATTTCCTTCAAAGTTTGGTTTTTCCTTTACGCAATTCCATTAGATTGAGGTGAATATGGGGTTTTAGTTTGATGGGCAATTCCATTCTCTACATATATTTGTGCAAAGAAAGATTCATATTCTCCTCTCCTATAACTTATTATTGTTTTGATCTTTTTCTCTAACTGATTTTCAACTTCAGTTTTATATTGCCTAAATGCATCTATTGCTCCATCCTTACAATTTATCAAATAGAAATAACAGTATCTAGTGCGATCATTAATAAAAGTTATAAAATACTTTTTTCCACCACGAGATGGTGTTGACTTCATATCACAAATATCGGTGTGGATTAATCCACCACGAGATGGTGTTGACTTCATATCACAAATGTCAGTATAGATTAAGTCTAAGGGATTGGAATTCCTTTCAACGGACTTATACGGATGCTTAGCATACTTTGATTCCACACACGTTTGACATTTTGATTTATTGCACTCAAAGTTTGGCAAAACTTCTAAGTTAATCAATTTATGTAATGTTTTGTAATTAATATGGCCTAATCGTTCATTCCATAAATCATAAGACTCACGCAAGTAAGAAGAAACTGAAATTTTATTGATTTCAACATTCATAACATTCATTTTGAATAGGCCCTCATTGAGGTAGCCTTTTCCTACATACACTTCACCTTTACTAAGTACAATTTTTCCAAAAATAAATACACATTTGGATCCATTTTTGTCTAGAAGTGATACAAAAATCAAGTTCTTTCTTAACTCCAGACAACAGGACATTGTTGAGTGTTAACACTTTTCCTGAAGTCATTTTCAAGCATACTTTTTCTATTTCTTCTACTTTTACAGTAGCGGAGTTTGCCATGTAGATCTTTTATTCCTCTTGAGTCAGAGCAAAAACAACAAATAACTCCTTATTAGCACAAACATGACGGGTGGAACCGGAATCCATCCACCATTTGCAAGGATTTCCCACCATGTTGCATTCGGACAACATAGCACACAGGTCGTCGACTTCTTTCTTGGACTCAGCAATATTTGCTTGGTCCTCCTTCTTCCCTTTCTTTGGGGCACAACAATCTGTGGACTTGTGGTCAATCTTGCCATAGTTAAAGCACTTTTTCTTGGGTTAATTGCTTTTATGTTCAGCTTTCTTGCGCTTTTTGAAGTTGTGGTCATCTTCTACAATATTTGCTCCATTCGTTGTAGAATTTTCTCTTGACCTTCTTTCCGTAGCCTTATTGTCTTCTTCAATGCACAATCTGATGATTAGATCTTCAACAGACATCTCCTTTCGTTTGTGTTTCAAATAATTTTTGAAGTCTTTCCACATAGGTGGTAGCTTCTCTATTGTTGCTCCTACTTGAAATGCTTCATTCATGATCAATCCTTCAAAAAAGATTATGTGAATACTAAGAAAATTTTCAAACTGTTCAACAAAGGTATTTTTCAAAATCATACCTTCCGCAAGGAGATCATGGATGATCACTTACAGTTCCTGCACTTAGAAGATAACAGGCTTGCCTTCTATCATTTTATATTCCAGAATCTTGCAACGAAGAACTTTTTAGTTCCGGCATCCTCTATCTTGTACTTTCATTCTAGCTCCCCCCATTGTTCCACTGTACACATTGTAAAGGTCATATTGGAGACCACTCAAAATGTAGTTCCTGCAAAGGAAATCTGAGTGTTTTCAAGCCTCCTAAATCACAAATTGCTCTTGTTCGGAGGTTCCCTCGGACACCGGAGCTTCCTCAAATGTGAACCTTTGAGGACAAAGAGTTGTGACCTCATCGATCGATCATTTGCCAAATCCGAAGATGAAGCCGAGCGAGCGACGATGACGACGCGAGGCACCTCTTGGTTCTTGCCTCACTTATCATGTGGAGTAAGTGTTCCACAATATAAACACCTTAAAGCTTCTTTCTCACACCAATGTGGAAGAATTTAGTAAGCTTTCCAAAAAGAGTACACTTTCCATTTTAGTATCTCTTTTTTTCTCCACTATTTTTCCTCCATTTCCATTCACACACACATAGAACCCAACAGAGTGCATTGTAGAACTACCATAGAAAGATAGGGTTAGGATAAAATACTATTATTAGATAACAGTGTAGTTACATAAAATTCGATTATTAGATAATGAAGCAATCACATAAAATATAATTAGATAGCATCTCGTATCTGAAAGTCACTGACCTTATTAATTTATTCGAATTCAAATCTTCTTCCAAAGAGTTTGTCACCACACTCCTTGGTGTTCCATTAATTTCATTGTCACAAATTCACACCCAATGGGTTTGGAGCATTTCAAAGAAAACAAGACTTCCATTGATGTTGTAGAGACAATATTTAGAGGGGCCATGAAAGGCCAACTCATAGTGACTTATTCCCTTTCCCAGAGAGAATACCAATGTTTCATCTGCTATACAAAGATGACTAGCTGGAGAAAGCTCTGCATCTTGAAATCCATTGTTTCTACATGATAAACGTTTTATTAATTCGCCGTAAGCCTAAAAGTAATAGGAGAACTACCAGTTTCTTCTACTCTTTTTTTCCTTTTACATGTGAGAGTTCCATCAAACTTATGGAATGTATATATCTAATTTTGAATTTATATTTTTGTGTTGTTCTTTGACATGCAGATGAAGTATGTAGCAAAGGAGAAAGGGGAAAAATATTTTCCGATATGAAGGTTAAGCTATGTGCACATTTCTTTTTATTCTTATTTTTGTAGTCTTCTGAAGATAAAATTATGTGAATGTAGACTATGTGTTTTAGGTTTTCAAAAATTATGTTGATGATGACGATGGTAATTTTTCTCATATTCAAAATTTTGGTTATAAAATTGACTTTCTCTATAAACTTTTGCTTTTGGGCCTTTCTTTATTTTCAAGTTCATCATTTTGTGTAGGCGTAGATGTGTCGTAATTCTACAAGTATAAATATTTACTTCTTGATATTTAATTTTTTATTGCAATTTTTTATTTAATCGAATTGATTGTTGGCTTAATTCTTCAAATTTTAACAATTGCTCATAATGATCAAATGTCGGTCCAGTTTTTATTTTATTTTTTTGTTCCTTTCTCTAAGAATTGATCTATTAGCTGTTGAGGCTAATTTGAGATTTTAAATTTTAGAAATAAATTGCTTTTTCTTGGATTATTCATCAAATACATAATGTACTCTCTCCAATTCAATTTATGTAGTATTTTTGGATTTTGAGATTCGAACAAATCTTTCTTTGATCATAATTTTTCAATTAAATATTTTTATATATGTTGAGTTTTAATTGTTGTGACTTATAGTAGTTTTTACATCATTTCAAATATGTTAATTTTGTTGCAAAACTTTTAAAAGATTTTATCCTCAAATTTATGATCAAAATTAATAGTTTGTTTCTCAAAATTCGAACAATGCTACATAAATTGAGTATTTTTCGTGCTTCGAGAAATGAAAGCTAATTTAATGGAGTTTTAGATAATGTCATGACACATATAATTGATTAAACTATAGTAATATGTGTATTGTCGTTTGATATTGATGAACAACTTTTGGAAGAGATTTTATTTACTGAATTTGGAATACTTTACATTTTCACCATAATGAAATATATGTAATATAATTATTCAATTCTTTGCATTCCTCTATTTGAGCGAGAGATGTGGTTGTAATAAACTAGAGAATTTTCATAATTCTCAACCATTAGTAGACATTTTTTTGGGTTATAAGAATTCGAGATTGCGGAAAGACCACAGATGGTTTTCATATATAGATGAAAAAGAAAAATATAGAGACTACTCTTAGCTAGAAAGCTCGTGAATGGCTGGATGATAACTGAATATTAATAAGCAGATCATGAAAGAGTTGGAAGATGTTTGCATTCCTCTCATAAAATAAGTTTAATTATGCGGATGTCACGATCCAAAAATGAGGATCATGATGGCATTTATCGTGGTGTACCTTGACAAGTAAGCCTATTACCCAAACTAATACAAAAAGAGGAAAAGCCAGAAATATCCCAAGGTAAGGCTTCTAGAATGAAGTCGAACCATATAAGTAATCATAACAATGCGAAAAGAACTTATCCAAAATACCAAAATACCAATCATGCCCAAAACTAGGTGTCAATAGTGTAAGAACTACCAATACAATTCAAGAGTCAAATACATCGAAAAAATAAACATGAAGAAATAATATCTGTCTCCGAATACTAATAAAGACATAAATACTATAGAAAGATAGAGGTGAACTTCGGACGCATGAATGTCTAACCGCTACCTTTGAAGCCCAAACAATTGCCCGAATCAAGCAAGTTAAGGCGAACTCGAGCTAGGACCTATAGTAAAAAGCCCCAACAATTGCCCGAATCAAGCAAGTTAAGGCGTACTCGAGCTAGGACCTGCAACAAAAGGGTGCAGTAGGCATGAGTACGGTCTACTTTTACTTAGTAGGTATCATAGGCTGACCAAGCAAAGTAGTAAATAAAGCATACAAAATATACACTAAGGGCACGTCACCTGCAATCAGAAAATGTCCCACACCGGCAGCCTAAACTGCTTGCACTAAGAGTTCTAATATATATATCACATATATTGCAACATCACAACCAGCTAGAACACAAGTAGATATTATATCACATATAAGTAGAACAAAGGGGAACATACATACACAAGATCATCAAATACAAGTAAAAAAAGATAAGACAATTACATAAAGGGCAAGTCAATATGGCAATACAACACAAAATAAACACAATAAAGTAAGTGCAATGTATATGATGATGATGATGATGACGACGATGATGATGATGATGCACGAGGTCATCGCATAACCTCCGAGATCGTCGCATAATTCCCGTATGCACCTATGGAGGAAAAACTCCCAACGCAGGACCCATGAGGGGGTTTGTCAAACCATATACAATCCACATATCTCATATATACTTTCCAGCACATCCCTTGGAAAGGATTTTATAAGGTGTTACAATATCTCCTTTCTGGCACATCCCTTGGGGAGGGTTTTTAAGAAGGTGTTGCCAATGTTACTTAGGTGTTGCTACGGTGGTACCAATGTTTCATGAATGAGTATAATATGAGGATGTAATGCTTAGAACCAATCACAATGAGTATTTTCACAATCAATCACATGATTTATTTCCATAACCAACCATAATGATATATTTTCACAACCATGTGAGCTAATATCGACTCATTTTATTCACTTCATCCATGAATTTCCACATTTCTCATATATCAATAAAGCATGAATAAAATTACAATACATCAATGGTAAAACATTAAACATTTTAACAACACAATAAAATTCTTCACATGTATTCAAGGTTATCAATATCACATAGGACCTACAAGGTCACACCTGTCACATAATATCTCAATTTTGACAATTACATCACATATAGGTCCCCACACGAGTACAACACATAGATAGTCATTTTTCATGATTAGTTCCCACCCTTAACATGAAATTTGTACCATCATTTACTACCCAGCACGGTTTGAAAGAGTTAAGCCATAACCTATCCCAAAAACCAAAATCGATCCGCTACACTTCAAACCCATGACCTTAATTTTCACGAATAATATCGAACTCCACTAAAAACATCAAATATGGAATCTACATATCAAAATAAAACCAACGACACCCATATTAACTACTTTTGGTTTGGGGTCAAAATGGACCCACATAATGGATTTTCGAAAAAGAAGGGCAAAATCAAAACTTTACCTCAAAACTATGTTTGTCATATTTTTAGGAATCTACAACTGAAAATCCAAGTCAAATCGAGTAAAAAATGAGGTTCAAATTGAAGATAACCCATTTTTAAGCTTTGACAAGTAAAATCTTTGAAATCCGGGTTAAAATCAAGAATCAGAGTTATTTAGAAGTTTAAATTGATGGAAAACTAGTAATTATATGATAAAAATATTATTCAAGTGAAAAGAAGTGAAATTGAGATTTAAAATCAAGCCTTAAATTTTTAAAATTTTGAGAAATTAATTAAGAAATTGCAAAGAAAAGAGTGATTTCTTACGTTAAACCATAATAGAATCAAAAAATATATGTTAATCTTGCTTCCCAAACTCCCACAAGTTTCACTTTTAAGATGTCACACTATTTTAGGGTTTAACTATCAAGAGAAAGATGAAACAATGAGCAAAAATCAGATAAAAAGGGCTATTTATACTGTACCCAGGTTACCAGACATTTAACACATACAACTCATTCCTCAATCCCGATTTACCACTTATGTATCTGGCCGCACCAGCAACCTGGTGCACCAGATATTTTTAACTCGAAGCGGACTTAGACGGGGCGCCCAAAATTTGATATACATAAATGAACTATGTAACCACACTAAATTCGATGCTGCGAATTCAATGGCGATATCAGACTTTTGAAAAAAAAACATGGTTTTCACAAAGTCGACCCACCCAACCCCAAAATTATAATTTTCCAAATTAAGGGTTGAAATGAGATTTAAAAGCCGTAAAATTACACAAAATATGTCACCACCCTAAAATCAACGTTCTGGATCTGCTGGCGAAGTTGGATTTTCCACCTGAGGTCATTTTGACCAAATGTGGGTCCCACATTCATATTTTTAATTTTCCAACTTTCCGATCAATAGGTCGAAATGAGAACGGGTGCACTGGGACCCAAACCAAAGGTATACCTAGCCTAAAATTGATATTCTGGAGTTGCTAGTGCAGTCCGTTCAGCTATCTGTCGCATGGATCAAAAGATATTCCCATAAATCTGAAATAAGGCTCTAAACCATCAAAAACCACAATATCACATAAATAGTACCAAATGCATCAAAAATCATGTCAATCACTCCCACACCTCAGAAATATCATAATGCAACTATGGGGAAGGGTAAAATAGTCAAATCACACAAAATCATAAATTTCACATATTTCATCAAATTTTTAGATCGTTACACCACTAAAAATCTAGTTCATCATCGAACTAAGACAAGGAAATACCTGAATAAATGAAGAGATGAGGATAAGAACTACGCATATCAAACTTAACATCCTAAGTAGCCTCATCTACAGGTCAATGTCGCCACTGAACCTTAACCACAGGGATAACTCTAGAGCGCAACCGCCTAACATCCCTAGTCAAAACGGAGATTGGCTCCTCAACAAAGAACAACCGCTCATCTAACTGAATCGACTCCCAATGAATGACATGCAACTCATCAGGAATACAGTACCGAAGCATAGAAATATTAAAAACTAGATGAACAACTGGTAGATTACGGGGCAAGTCCAACTCATAAGCCACATCACCAACAGTCCGAAGAATCTCAAACGGACTAATATAGCTGGGCTAAGCTTGCCCCTCTTCCCAAACCTCATCACACCCTTCATGGGTGAAACTCAAAGAAAAATAAAATCACCAACACCAAATCTCAAGGCACAAAGTTTACAATTAGCATAGCACTTCTGCCTACTCTGAGTCATTCTAAGTCTATCCTGAATGACCCAAACTTTATAAAAAGACTCACGATGCAAGTCCGTACCTCGAGGTCTTACTTCTAAAACATCAAATCAACCCATTAGGAAATGACAAATCCTACCATACAACGCCTCAAAAAGAGCCATATCAATACTGGAATAGTAGCTATTATTATATGCAAACTCTGCTAAATTCAAATGCTGCTCCCATTGGCCACCCAAATCCATCACGCATGTGCAAAGCGTATCCTCCAAAACCTAGATAGTCCGCTCTGATTGGCCATTAGTCTGGGGTGAAATGATGTGCTAAGATCAACCCGAGTACCCAACTTATTCTAAAAAATCTTCCAAAAGTAAGATGTGAAAACAGAACCTCGATCTGAAATAATAGACACCAGCACTACATGCAAATGCATAATCTCATGAATGTAGATACGGGCCAATCTCTCAGCACTAAATAAGGCCTAAACCAGAATAAAATGAGTTGACTTGGTCAATCGATCCATGATAACCCAAAAACTGTCAGAACCACAAGAAGTACGAGGCAACCCAGTCATGAAGTCTATAGTGATCTGTTCCCATTTTCACTCAAGAATGGGTAACCTCTGAAGCAACCCACCAGGTCTTAGATGCTCGGCCTTCACCTACTGACAACATGGGCAACGAGCCAAAAATCTGCTACATCTCGCCTCATACCACCCCACCAGTAATGCTACCTCAAATCACAATACATTTTAGTCACGCCTAGATGGATAGAATATCAGGAATAATAGGACTCCTCCAAGATCAACCTAATCCAATCACCCACTCTCGGCACACAAACTCAGCCTCCAATCCATAAAATTCCATCTGAATCAAGTGAGACTTCCTTAGCCTCCCTACTTAACACCTTATCTCAAATCAACCTCAATCCAACATCATCAAACTGATGAGCTCTAATCTTCTCCATCAAAGAAGATCTAGCCTCCACGAATACCAAAATATGCCCAGGTGTCGAAATATCAAGTCTAATCATCTGGTTAGCTAAAGACTGAACCTCTAAGGCGAAAGGCCTCTCTTAAGTCAAAAGATGCGCCAAGCTACCCATGCTAGCCGACTTTTGGCTTAAGGCATCCGTAACCATATTAGCCTTGCTTGGATAGTAGATAATAGTCAAGTCATAGTCCTTAAGCAACTCAAGCCAACGACGCTGCCTCATATTAAGATCTCGCTGGGTGAAGAAGCAATGAAGGCTATGATGATTTGACAAGATCTCACTAGGGACTCCATACAAGTAGTGCCTGCACAACTTCAAGGCAAACACAACTGCGCACAACTCCAAATCATGGGTAGGATAATTCCTTTCATGAGGCTTTAATTGATGAGACCATAAGCAATCACCTTGACCTCCTACATCAACACAACACCTAACCCAATACCTGAAGCATCACAAAAAATGGTAAGACCCATGCCCTCATTGGGCAAAATCAAGATAGGAGCTAAAGTCAATTAATCCTTGAGCTTTTGAAAGCTCGCCTCACAAACATCGGACCACTAAAAAGAAATCTTCTTCTGGGTCAACTTGGTCATGGAGCTGCAATGGATGAAAAACCCTCAACAAAATACCGATAATAACCTGCCAAGCCCATAAAACTCCAACTCTCAGTGGGAGAAGTAGGTCTAGCCCATTCACGAATCGCTGCAACCTTGGCTGAATCAACCATAATACATTCCTTAGTCACCATATGACCCAAGAAAAAAACAAACTCCAATCAAAACTCGTACTTAGAGAACATAGCATACAACTTCTCATCCCTCAATCTCTGAAGCATAATCCATAAATGCTCCTTATGCTCAACCTCATTCTTGGAATACACCAAGATATCATCTATAAATACAATAACAAAGGAGTCAAGATACGGTCGAAACACCCACTTCATCAACTCTATGAATGCCGCAGGGAACATTGGTCAACCTAAAGGAAATGATCAAGAACTCATAATGACCATATCGAGCCCGAAAACTATCTTTGGAATATCTGAAGCTCTAATCCACAACTGGTGATAATTGGACCTTAAATCAATTTTTGAAAACATCATAATACCCTAAAACTGATCAAATAAATCATCAATATGAGAAAGAGTATACTTATTCTTAATCGTCACCTTATTCAACTGTCGATAATTAATACACATCTGCATAGACCTATATTTTTTCTTCACAAACAAGATAGGTGCACCTCAAGGTGAAACACTAGGTTGGATAAATCCCTTATCCAACAACTCTTCCAACTAATCCTTCAGTTCCTTCAACTCTGCTGGGGCCATCCTATAAGGAGGAATAGAAATGGGCTTGGTGCCCGGCTCAACATCAATTGCAAAATCAATATATCGATCCAGAGGCATACTAGGAAAGTTCGTAGGAAAGACATCCATAAACTCACAGACAACACGAACAAAATCTAAAGAAGGAGGAGATACAATACTAGTGTCATAAATATGAGCCAAGTAAGATAAACACCCCTTTTTAACTAATTTATGAGCCTGAACAAAATATATAATCCTGTTAGGACCTGAATAAAGTTCACCCTTCCAAGCTATGGCATACCCGGTGAAGCTAAAGTCATAGTCTTAGTAAGATAATCTAAGACAACATGATAAAGAGCCAACTAATCCATGCTGAAATAACTTCAAAATAAACCATATCTAACATAAACATATCTACCAAAGTCTCACACCCAATAAAATTCACAACACAAGATCGGTGCACCTGATCCACCACTAAAGAATCACCTACCGAGGTAGATACATGAATAGGCATGGCAAGAGGCTCACTAATAGAATCAAAACATAAAGAAAAATACATAGACACATAGGATAAATTCGATTTAGGATCAAATAATATAGATGCAGGTCAAAAACAAATGGGGATGATACCTCTAATCATAGCATCATAAGCCTTTGCCTTGGGTATGGCTGAAATAGCATAACACTGACCATGACCACCAGCTGCCTGGATAGCCCCACGACCATTAACTGCCTGAGTGGCCCCACGACAACCCCCATGAGCTCCACTAGCTTTGCCTCTCACACCTCTGGTAGCACCCTCCCCTCTAAAATAAAATAAAGGTAGCTTAAAATACCCTAAGAGGACAGTCTCGGGCTATATGGCCAATCTTATCACACATATAGCAACCTCTGCAACCAGTTTCAATAGGAAAAGGTGCAACTAGACCTAAATAGCCACCCTAAATTGCTGAACTAGAAGGTCCACCACCTGAACTCTGTGAAGCCTCCTGGATTGGCCTACCATGGTATCCACGAGAACCTCTAAAAATCTCTACCTCGAGAGGTCTAACTCCTGAACTCACCTAAACATCATGCCTTCTTATTGCCTCCCAGAGATGCACTAATAATGACTTTTATCATCTTAGTATAATCCATAATACTTTGAAAAGAAGCCCCAAACACAACCATCTAAGACATAGCCAAGTGAAGAAAGACATCTAAATCCTTCAAAAACTTTTAAATCTTCTCAGACTTAGTAGAAATGCTATCATAGAAATATCTGGATAGGGCATGGAAGCGTGCCTCATACTTAACAACTGTTATGGAGCCCTTCTCTAAATGATCAAGCTCATCCCGCATACGATCTCTAAAATTAAAAGGCATAAATCTCTCTAGGAAAGCCTCAACAAACTGATAGCAAGTCATATCTGGATAATCATGGGGTCTACAACTAATAAGCGACCGCCACCAATCTCTCACTATATCTCTCAACTGATAAGATATATAAGCAACTCATAGGACTCGAGCGAACCCAAATTATGCAACTTTTCTTGGTAATCAATCAGAAACTCATAGGCATCCTCGCCCACTGCACCACCAAATTTGAGAGGACCCAATCGAGTTAACCTCTTGAATTTCTTTTGATCCTCAGAAGATATCACTGCACTAACCATAAGAGGAAGCATAGTAAATCTAGCAGGTTGTGATCCTATTTGGTGAGGTAACATGGATGACAGCTAGACTCCTGATCTTAGAACTCCATAGTCTGATATAGACACTGAAGGTGGAATAGAACTCGAGGTTTAAGGAGTACCTAAACCAGAAGCAAGTACAATAGGAGGATCCACACTCTGAACAGAAAGAACAAGAGGAACATCCGGAATAACCAAAGGAGAACCCTCTAAACCAGTCAAAAATGCACCAATAATCCCTCTAACACCAGGGCATATAAACCCTAAAAAACTGGAGTAGGATCCACACCTCTAACCTGCTCAACCCGAGGCACAGAGAAGAGTCACCTAGCACTTCTCTTAGACAGGGCTGCACTATGAGGTCGTTCCCTTCCTCGAGTACGTACTCGACTCGAGGCTCTCCCTTTGGGTGAAGGCTATGCATCTCTACTCTCACAGGACCTAGTAACACCAACTGAGCAGAAAGAGTGAAACATAACTCAGAACACAAAATATAAAAGAACTTCGCACT
Source organism: Capsicum annuum (assembly GCF_002878395.1). Taxonomy (NCBI): domain Eukaryota; kingdom Viridiplantae; phylum Streptophyta; class Magnoliopsida; order Solanales; family Solanaceae; genus Capsicum; species Capsicum annuum. Next base: position 168,583,684 of record NC_061115.1, on the reverse strand, counting down.
GTAAGGAATAAAAATAAGAAAAGTTTCCAAAAGACATCCTGTAATACCCCGGGAAATTTTTTGTTGAAATTTTGTGCCTAAACTTGTTGGGTTCTATCTTCTAAAATAAATTATAAATTTTTCGTACGGAATGTCTTAGATTATGACCCACCATTGCGTAGAGTATCAAAAAAGCTTTCCAACGATATGTGGATCATCAAAATGGACACTCGAGCGATGAGTTATGAACATTTCGATTGAACCATGAATAGTAGTGAACAGTAAAACATGCAGGAAAAAGTACTGAGGCCTGGCATATTTTTGATCCAATTTTAAATGATCATAACTCCTTAAACATAATGATCTGGGTGATCTACTATATATCAACGGAAATATCTGTGAGTCCTCTTTCCAATGAAATTGGTTTCATCCAATTTGTCTATCGGAGCAAAAAGTTATGATCGATCTACTTCAGCCTATCAAAAGTAAATTTTTGGGTCACCTTCAAACGATCATAACTCTCATACACAATGATCTGGGTGAGATACTATATATCAATGAAAATATATGAGAGTCCTCTTTCTAATGAAATTGATTTCATCCAATTTGGATATAGAAGTAAAACGTTATGGTTGATCTACTTCAGACTATCAAAACAGTCCACCAAAGGACAGATTCAAGAATTTTTTTGATTTTTAGGGGCGTTTTGGTCATTCCTCCTCACCCAAAATCTGTTCAAACGCTATATTAAAGCATATTAGTAGCATTATATATTATATTTCATCAAATTTTCTCAAAAATAAAACCCTAAGCTCCTATATCCAACTTCAAGAACCTCCAAAGTTTATCATTAATTCTGCAAATTTATTCAAGATTCCAAGTTCCTAGTTCAAGAACTCCAAGAACCATCATTCAAAGGCACTATTAACATCTCAAAAATAAGTATCGATCTAAAGTTCATCATTCAAGGCATGTGGGGTTTTTCAACAAGAACTCTTTTTCGTTCTTGTGCCCTAAAGTAATTTTCTTTACAAAGGCATGATTTTTATTTGATTTTTATGAATTTGAAGCATGAACCCATAGCTTATGATGATTATTATGAAATCTTGATGTTTATGAATTTGAAAGATGAATTTACATGTGTGGAGATATAAAGCATGAATCTTGAACGATATTTATCATGATTTTGATATTTGGGTCATGAATCCCCATTGGAAATTGTGTTTTTTTTGAGAAAGTGTGTGTTATAAGCACGTTGATGTTGAATATTTGAGATGTTTTGAATGATTTGACCTTTTAGTCTTAATGGAGTTGTTTTGAACTCGAATGTGAAAGAAATTCACAACATGGTTGATTTTGATAGATGGGAAGAATGATGGCTCCCGATGTATATTTATATATTATAGAAATTATTTTGTTGTAGATTGTCTTTGAAATGATCTGAGCTAAGTCCAGGAGAAATCTTTAGCACCGAGTGGGAGGTATAAAGCGACCTTACTTCCCTAGAACTATGTAGCCCCATAGGACGTGAGCCTGAGGCTGATTTATATAGTGATCACTAGTGTTTTTGGATTGATATTAGAAGTCCTACTCTGATGGTAAGGATAGGACAGCTCTCCCCAACGTGGGTTGGACGTTGGACTCCATGTGGCTCACATGGTTTATGTCGGTTATAGGATCTCCCAGTGTGTGCGTGTTTCCTTGTGTCTATGGTGAATGGTGAAGTGATTTGAAAGTGGAATTGTGAAAGTTATTCTTTTGAAAGATTTAAATGATATTTCCATTATGAGAATTGATATTCTTGATGAACTGAAAGTGATTGATAAATTATATGATGACTCACATGTGTTATTGTACTTATTTCATCCTCTCATGATTATGATGATTTTCTTCGGGCTATGTGAGTCTTTATACATCCGGCATATTTCTTATAAATATTTATGATGATGATGTTTATACAACTGCATACACCACCATATACTCAGTTCCTTTCCATGGTACTGACCCACATCTTTGGATGTGGGCTGTATTTTCTCGAAATGCATGTTCAGGTGCTCAGTTCTAGGTTCGACAGTGATTCGTTGGGTACGCTGTTCTACATCCTCTATTGTGGTAAGTCCTCATGTTTTGAGGACGTGATGTCTGATGTTGGTTTCACGAAATTGTTTACATTTGATAACTGAGTATGAGCCAGTTGGGGCATGTCTCAATGGCTCACTGGTTTTATTGATTTTCTTAGAGGCTTGTCAGACTAGTATAGATGTTGGGAGTTGACTAATAAGTCGTCTTTTGTTATCTTTCTGAAATTCTTTTATTCTTGGATGATGATTACTCTGTTGATATTTGAGGGTTATTTATGGAAACCACGTTGATTTGTGTTGAACTGAATGAAAATGGCTCAAAGGATTAGCTTGGGGCTACTCGTAGCCTCAAGCACCGTGTGACGCTCTGGGACCCATTTTCTGGGGCGTTACACATCCTATAGTCTCTTGACAATAGATACAGACGTCAATGTACCGATTTATGAGACTCTATTAGACATCCCATTCTTACACAGTTGAGACCAATAAAACCTGGCTACTCTGATACCAATTTGTCATGACCTAAAAATGAGAGTCATGATGGCACTTATTGCGGCGTACCTTGACAAGTAAGCCTATTATCCAAAATGATACAAAAAGAGGAAAAGATAGAAATATCCCAAGGTAAGGCTTCTAGAATGTAGCCAAGACATATAAGTAATTATAACAATGCTAAAAGAACTTATCCAAAATACCAATCATGCCCAAAACCAGGTGTCAATAGTGTAAGAACTACCAATACAATCCAAGAGTCAAATACATCAGAAAAATAAACATAAAGGAATAATATCTGTGTCCAATACTAATAAAAACATAACTAATATAGAAATATAGAGGTGAACTTTGAACGTATGAATATCCAACCGCTACTTTAGAAGATCCAATAATCGCCTGAATCAAGCAAGTTAAGGTGCACTCGAGCTAGGACTACTCCAAAAGGGAACAGAGGCATGAGTACGGTTCACTTGTACTCAATAGGTATCATAGTCCGACCAAGAAAAGTAGTAAATAAGGCATATAAAATATACACTAAGGCACATCACCTGTAATCAGAAAATATCCCACAATGATAGCCTACATCACTTGCACTAATAGTTCTAATATATATATATATATATATATATATATATATATCACATATATTGCAACATCACAACGAGATAGAACACAAGTATGCATTATATCATATGTAAGTATAACAAGGGGGAACATACATATACAAGATCATCAAATACAAGTAAAAGAAGATAAGATAATTACATAAAGGGCAAGTCAATATGGCAATACACCATAATATAAACACAATAAAGTAATTTTAATTTATATGATAATAATGATGATGCACGATTTCATCACACAACCTCCAGAATCGTCGCACAATCCACGTATACACCTACGAAGGCAAGCCTCCCTACGCAGGACCCATGGGGGCTTGTCAACCCATATACAATCCACATATCTCATATCTCCTTTTCGGAATATCTCTCAAAAAGGGTTTTATAAGGTGTTACAATGTCTCCTCCCTAGCACATCCCTCAGGGAGGGTTTTTAAGAAAGTGTTGCCAGTTTTATTCAGGTGTTGCCACGGTGGTACCAATGTTTCATGAATGAGTATAATATGAGGATGAAATGATTAAAACCAATCACAATGAGTATTTCCATAACTAATCACACGATATATTTCCATAACCAACCATAATGATATATTTTTACAACCATGTGAGCCAATATACACTCATTATATTTGTTTTATCCTTGAATTTCCACATTTCTCACGTGTCAATAAAGTATGAATAAAATTACAATACACCAATGGTAACACATTAAACATTTTAACAACACAATATAATTATTCTCATATATTCAAGGCTATCAATATCACATAGGACCCTACAAGGTCACACCTATCACAGAATATCTCAATTTTGACTATTACATCATATATAGGCCCCCACACGGGCACAACACATAGATAGATATTTTTCATGATTATTAACACCCTTAACATGTATTTTGTACCATCATTCAATACTCAGCACAGTTTGAACAAGTTAAGCCATAACCTACCTCAAAAGCCAAAATCGATTGGCTATACTTCGAACCCATGACCTTACTTTTCATGAAAAATCCTGAACTCCACTAAAAATATCAAATATAGAATCTACGCATCAAAATAAAATAAATGACAGCCATATTGACAACTTTTGGTTTGAGGTCAAAACGAACCCCGGAATGGATTTCGAAAAAGAATGGAAAAATCAAAACTTTACTTCAAAAATATGTTTCCCATATTTTTAGGAATCTATAGCTGAAAATCCAAGTCAAATTGAGTAAAAAACGAGGTTCAAATTGAAGAAAACTCATTTTTAAGCTTTGCCTAGTAAAATCTTTGAAATCTGGGTTAAAATAAAAAATAGGAGGTGTTTTGAAGTTTAAATTATTGAAAAGCTAGTAATTATATGATAAAAATATTGTTCAAGTGAAAAGAAGTGAAATTGAGGTTTATAATCAAGCCCTAAGATTTTTGATGTTTTGACAAATTAACTAAGAAATTACTAAGAAAAGAGTGATTTCTTACCTTAAATCCATAATAGAATCAATAAATATATGTTAATCTAGCTTCTCAAGCTCCCACAAGTTTCACTTTTAAGATGTCACACTATTTTAGGGTTTAACTCTGAAGAAGGTGAAAGAATGTGCAAAAATCTGATAAAAAAGGCTATTTATATTGTACCCAGGCTACCAGACATTTAACACATGAAACTCATTCCTCAATCCTGATTTACCCTTTATGTATCTGGTTGCACCATCAACTTTGTTCACCAACAATTTTTAATTCAAAGGGGACTACGACGGGGTGCTCGGAATTTGATATACAAAAACGAACTATGTACCACACTAAATTTGATGCTTTGAATTCAATGACGATATTAGAATTTAAAAAAAAAAAATATCATTTTCATAAAGTCGACCCCCCAAAACCCAAAATCATAATTTTCTAAACCAAGAGTCGAAATGAGATTTAAAAGTCGTAAAATCACACCAAATATGTCACCACCCTAAAATTGACATTCTGAATTTATTGATGAAGTTGGATTTTCCATATGAGGTCATTTCGACCAAATATGGGTCCCACACTCATGTTTTTAATTTTTCAACTTTCTAATCAATAGATCGAAATGAGCTCGGATGCACTGAGACCCGAACCAAAGGTTTACCTAGCCTAAAATTGATATTCTAGAGCTATTGGCGCATCCTTTTAGCCATCCATTACACAAATCAAAAGTTATCCCCATAAGTCTAAAATAAGGCTCTCGAAGCCATCAAAAACCATAATATCACATAAATGGTACCAAAATACATCAAAAGTTATGTCAATCACTCCCACACCCCAAAAATATCATAATGCAACTATGGGAAGGGATAAAATAGTCAAATCACACAAAATCATTAATTTTACATATTTCATCAAATTTTTAGATCGTTACAGTGAATATTGGAGGAAGTTCAGTAAATCCACACGATGATGACATTATCTCAGTTATTTATAATAACCCATTAAATAGTAATCTAAATATGATTTTCTTCATATACTTTATTTATTTTGCGTGCAATCTTTTATATTGATGTGATGTATGTAGATTGAAACACTCCGTATAAATAAAAGTGTCACTAAGATTTTCTCGCATGTGTATATTTTTTATTCTTAAACTATTTATTCATTTATCTAATAATGTAGAATTTTAAGGAGCATGACACATACTCAGACGGAAATAAAAACGACAAATTATTCAAAATTTCATTATTTACTTAAACACAAGAAGCCTATCTTGTCTTGTATTTATTTTTGTACAAAATAAGACTACAAGGTGGAGGAAGTCCCTGAAAGAGACTATATAAGTGAATGTGGAATAATTTAAAATAGTTGGAGTTGTTTTAACACACTTAACATATTTATGAGCCAACCAATAAAAAACCTTGATTAAAAATAATGTGTTATTCATATTTTCTTTCTTAGTAGTTTCTTTCAAAATCTTTGAGACTATAGGCTTTTTATTTTCTATTCTTATAATTCAAATTTCTTTATGAAATAAAAGATTGTGTTGTTTAAGACTTAAAGAGAATTTATCGAAGTTTATGAAAAATATTTAAACACAATCGGTTAATTTGTAAAAGTATGTGATTTGTAAGAATATTTAATGCACCATCTTTTGTATTTGAGGATTTCAATAAAAGAATATTTTGCTTTAAGAAATTTGCTGTTCTTTTTTATACATATACATTAGATAGAAGTGTATTAAGGTTACAAATTAGGGTAGAACGTTAATTTTTTTTTTTTTCATTTATGAAGCAAATTTTTTGTATTGTCATAATTTTTATATATAATTTAGTTCTTATATTGTTGCATGCTTGTAGTAGATTTATTTTTAAAAAATTATGATTTTTTTTAAACATGTGCATTATATAGGAGACTATGTAGGTCACGACAAAGGTTAAAGATTAATATTTTTTTTATGTATGAATCATATTTTTAGTAATGTCGTAGCTTTTCTGTGCAATTTAGTTCTAAAATATTGCATGCCCATAATATATTTTTTTTCAAAATTTTTTGATTTTTTTATACGGGTACATTAGATAGGAGTGTATAAATGTAACATGTCAGGGTAGAAGGTTAAATTCTTTTTGATTTATGAACCATGGGTTTTATAATGTCATAACTTTTATGTGCAATTTAGTTCTTATATTATTGCATGCTCATAACATATTTGTTTTAAGAAATGCATGATTTTTTTTTATACAGGTATATTATCCTAAAATATATCTATCAAACCTAAGGGGTCGTTTGGTGTGAGTATATGCAACAAATAGTCCATGATAAAATAAAGGACTAGCTTATTCCATATTTGGTGTGAGATATTAGTTTAGTACTGAAATTATTTATCTTACTATTTACATCATAGTGATGGGATAAGTTATATCATATATATGGTGGGATAATTAATTATCCCGGAATAACTCTTCCCCAACCAAACGACCCCTAAGAGTATTATCTTAGGTTTGAAAAATAAATGTTTTGACTTGTTTTAATAACTTTATTTGCTTTACTATTGTAATGCCCAAGATACTCCCTGGATGTTACACAGTTCTTAGGACTACAAATAGCCCCAAACTAACCCATGATTCTATTAAGCTTTGAACTCTATTACACAAAGTTGAAACATGAGTTGAAACTGACGAAAAATTGTAAATTAGATTCAAATAAAGGAACAATCTCAACAAAATACTGTAACTCAATAACATTCAAATCTATGAGAGACTGAAACAATATATCATCTGACTAGTCTTGATAAGCCAAGAACTAAAAATTAAAGAGCTACTGGGACAGACCCCAACTGACCCGAATTGAAAGCATAACTCTTGAATTAATGATAATCAACATCAGAAATCAATATAAGCTTGACCCTTGAACAACGAGGAATCACCAACTGGATGGATGTAGGAAGTATTGATCGTGGCTAGTCATGCTGCTGGGGACGAACACCAAAACCTACATTATGAAATAATGTAGCCACACATACCTATATGTGGTTAGTACTTCTGGAATGTACTGAGTATATGAGGGTGAATGCAATATGAAAGTGTGCATACGAAGTGTAGATGGACTCACCTTGATCAAACATAGGCATAAATCACAAAAAAATATCTTAATAAAGCTTGTGATTATTATACTTGGTTTCTAAGATCTTTACTTCTGTGGGAGATTTTTATAACTGACATAAACCTTTTGAGATATTATGGAGTCCAATATCTTACTCACATGAGGAGAGTTGTTCTACCCTCACCATCGAAATAGAATCTTAACTTAGAGTGATCACTAAACTTAGCTCCTTGAGGCAGAGAGACACTCTCTTATGAGGTCTCTTAAACCTACGATGATACGTAGTTTTCAAAAAATAGGATGTGCTAAACCCACATTACCCTCTCGGTGCTTAATACTACTCCTAAAATATATACTTGTATGCTCATACTTATGAAATTCACCTTAAAATAGCATATGAGCTTATAAACTAAAAATCAATTATGCTTCTCTTGCTTAAATCATACTCATAAAGAAATTGTAAATTTCATAACTTATTTTAGATCATAAGATCATAACTAAAATCTGAATCATACTGTAATAAGCTTGAAAATCAAAATAGTAAGTCTGAACTTCTTGTAACTAAGAGAATTATGATAAATTCATATGCTCTTACTTGTAAACTGACTGAATCATGTAAAAAAATCATGTTCATTCATCAACTCATGAGCTTTCATGTCAAAGTACTAAAATTCATCTCATAATATCAATCACATAAATGAAAATATGAGTAAAGATAAATTCTTGTGATAATTGAACTTTAAATCAAATAAGCATGTCACAATTTTGAAAACACAAAAAATGGCATGAACCCTAGTCATCAAATCTTCAAAGTTCATATAATAGTTTAGATTTTGCACACAAGTATGGAAGAATATGCTTGTTCAAACCCGCATACCTGGACTTAGTGAATTTCTTGAGAGAAACTTGAATTGAGACCTTGAAAGCTTGAATATTGGAGAAAAATTCTTCTTGTGCGTTCATGAGGGTTTGGGAGAGGAGAGGTCATTCAATCTGAGTTATGAGAGTAGGATTTGTGTTTATTATGGTTGAAAAGTCGTTTAAGAGGTAAAAGACCAAAAAGCCCTCGAAGGAAACTAAAAAAAATAAAATTTGGCATTTTTATGCCCTTTGGTGTGGCCTTCCCTTATCATGCCACTCCAAGGGCATGGTAGGCCCTCATCGCGGCACATCCAGAGTGTGGCACACTCTTATCGGGGACCTTTTCTGATTTGAGGTCCCACAATTACCCCAAACACGTTCTAAAAATTTCAAAACTCTATCTGATGGTTCCATTGTCGTTCTTTATCATGATTCAACTCAAATATCACCATTAAAAATGGAGGAGGTATCAAAATAATATCATTGAAATTTTGGGGTCTAACAGCTATCCATTGTTTTTCTTATTATTGACATATTTTCTTTATTGTCATTTTTTTTTTGTAATATTTTCTTAATACCGGGTACTAACATTGATATCTTCATTGCGGTGATTTCTTCGAGCAGAGCAAAGAATAATTTTATTGTTAAAATTTTTCATAAATCTTCCATCACATTATTGCCTAGGTTTTTCAAGCACAATAATTTCTTTAGTTTCATTCACCATTTTAAAACATAAGTATTTTTTACATCTAATTTATATCTAATAATGTCATCCAATTTTAGATTATAAAACATTTTCTATGTATTAGGCTCAGTTTAATTAGTTAGGGTTTCTAATTATCCTAATTCTAGTTTTTTACATTATATTTAGAGTATTATCTTAGTGATGACCAGTTAAAATTTACGTGCAATACACGTACCTTAAATTAGTATAAAGAATATTACAAAGAAATTATACTAATATTCATAACTGAAAATAAAATTTTAAAAATGTAATAACTAATAAATGTTGTCTTCTTATTTGAATACCTTCCTAAAGTTGTTAAAAGTTGCTCTCGTTCAAGTTCTAAGACAACTATAAAAAGTAACTTTAACTGTCATTCTTAGAAGCTGCATCTCTAGAACCAAAATGCTCCTACTTTTTTAGGTATATATGTAGGGCCCTCATCCAATCGATTATAGCTCATTGGTAGGCATATGAACATGTCTCTATATGTATATAGTCAATTAATAATGAGTCAATGACTTCATATCTATTAATATTATAGTCTCAACTCAAATTCTATGAATAAACTTAAGAACGGTCATGAATGAAGACTTTTTGTAATACCCCGTAATATTCTAAGATTAACTCAGCTCTTAATTGCATGCTTAAGGGGTCCAAGGCTTGCAAATTTTAGTAAGTGTTGAGGACTTAGTCATTTTTAAGACCTGTAAACTTTTTGGATTTTTGGTTTGGCCTTCCCGACCCCAAAATATTGATTTTTAAATTTATTCATTGTTAGAGAGATTAAAAGTATGTCTCAGGAGAGTTTTGGGATTTTGGATGAGGTTCGGCCCGTGTTTGGATAGCCAAAACAGTGAAGCCACACGATTTGGTCGCGACGTGTTTCTCCTTCCCATGGTGAGGAGCTCCGCGATGCATTGCTCTCTCCACTGGAGTAAGCTACGCGGTGCACTACTCTTTCCTGTGGATAGAAAGGCATGATGCATGGCTTTGTCCCGCACAATATCATTGTTTAAGTTCCCAAGGGGTATTTGGGTTATTTTTCCTCATCCTATTTCGTCCATAACACGAATTAGGACTTTAAAAAAGGCATTATTTTCCTCTTTCACCCAAAAATTTCTCTCAAGAATCCCCCCTTGTTCCCCAAGAACAAATTAAGCTTAATTCTCAAGAAATTAAGATTTCAAGCTTTCAATTCAAGGAATCTTCAAGAATTCAGTTGTTAAGGTATGTGGGATGTTCATCTATGGGTCCCTTTCACCCATGGATCCCAAAAGCCCTCTTTTGGTTTAATTTATGAGTTTATGCATGTTCAAGATGAAATAAATCCATGAGTCTCTTGTTAATTCAATGGCAAGTTATGTTTACAAGTGTTTTCAAGTTTAATGAGTTATATCATGTATTCAGTGTTGAAATTCCCATGTTATGTTTAATTAATTTCAGAATAAATTCCTAAATTATGAATTTAGCCATGTAATCATGTTGTTCCTCATGTTTAAGATATTCCCCATGTTCAAACCCCATGTTCAAATTTATGATCCTCATATGTTTGATGAAATGTCTGTACTTTAAGTCTTTGAATCATGAATTTATACTAAAGTTTTAAACCTTAATATTTTATTTCATGATCATTCACTGCTGGTGGGTTATGAACACTCAATACGTACATGTTTTACATACTTTCAGATCTTTCAAGTAATAACCCAGTGAAACCATAGTCTTGTTATTTACTCGGATATTTATGATCACGATGAGCACTCTTAGTTATCAAAAATTATGTTCAGTTTAACTTAGTTCAGTTCAGTACCAGTGTCAGTTAGTCGGGAGTAGGATTTAGCATCGAGTGAATGCAGGGAAAACAAATTCCCCGTCAGTTAGGTGGAGTCGTAAGTAGCAGTCCCTGTATTGTAGAACTACATAGCCGGCATAGGATATGAGGGTTCACCCATCAGTTTAGTCTTGACTTCCTCTCAGGGGTCACCCATCAATTTAAGATTGATACCTTAGTCCTTTAGGACATCAGTTTAGTTGATCCATATGGCCAGTGTTAGTAACCATAGCACGGTATGACACCCTTCCAACTGGAGTTATAGGTTGGACCCCGATTAGCTCAGATTGGGGCATGTCAGTTACATGATACCTCTAACAGTCTTAGTACAGTAATCAGTGTATTCAGTTTTGGTTTGCTTAACCAAGTGTACAAATTTTTAGTTATTCAATTGTACAACTTTCAGTCTTTCAGATTAGAGGATCTCAGAAACATATTTATACTTGGCCTTACATTCTCAGATATTATATGTTCATGCATTTATGCTCAGTTACTTCATGTATATCAGCCAACCCTCATCTCATATACTAGTACATTCAAATTACTGACCACATACTTTTCTTTGCACTATGTTGTCTTATAACGTAGGTTCGAACGCACAGTTCCCCGACCGCTCTTAGATAGTTCAGTATTACTCAGTAGCAATAGTGGTGAGTCCTCATCCATTGAGGGCAAGATTTGCTTATTTTAGTTACTTTAGTATTTTCATATATTCAGTCAGTTGGAGTTAGTTAGGGGTCTATCCTATCAACTCCTCATGATGTTTAAGGGCTTTCAAACAATCAGTTAGACAGTCAGTCAGTCATTTCAGTGTTATTAGTTGTTATCAGATATTTTAAACATGTTTTGATTCATATTTTAGTATCCAATTTTACAATATCTTATCAGCTTACCTTCTGCACATGTGATATATTACTATTTATTCAGTTCTCACAGTAAGTATAAGCTTATGGGTTAGCTTGTGGTATGGCCGTAATCACCATTGTCACGGCTTGGGGGGTAGCCTTGGATCATGAAAAAACTTTGTGTTAGAGCCTAGTTTTTTAAAGAGTCGCAGGGAGTCTGAAAGCCGCATTAAGTAGAGTCTTGTGCATAGGTGTGAAGCATGCCACACCTATGGACACGAAGCTGTGAAATGTTTTAGAAAAGTTTCCCTTCTTTTAGTGTTTATGTTGTGCGAAAGAGCATGAGCTCTATATAAAATATCTTTCTAACTCATCTTTCATTTTATTTTCAAATAATGCTACCCAAAAGAAACAACGTATAAAGAAATGTGGATCATCCCATACCATCATCTTTTCAGAAGGATCCCTTGAATAAGTATGGTTCTCATGCTGAATTCAAGGCCTCTTTTACGACCCTGGCCTATTCAGTAGATGCTCAAAATAGCCAGCAGGCTATTGCCGCAGCTAACCCAATGGAAAATACAGCTGTAGTTAGGATTTGGGATTTCACTCGGATGAATCTCTCTTTGTTTTTAGGATCCAAGTCTGAAGATGATCCGCATGAGTTTTTGGATATGGTACAGAAGGTGACTGATATGATGGACGTCACTTTGAGCGAGAGTGTATAGTTGGACGCATACCAGTTGTAGGATGTAGATCATACTTGGTTTAAGCAGTTAAAGGAGGATTGAGATGTAGAGGCAGAGCCTGTTAAGTGGGAGAAGTTTGCCATGACTTTGTTAGGCAGGTTAATTCCCTTAGAGTTGAGGAAAGTTAAAGTTCAAGAGCTTATCAATTTGAAGTAGGGTAATATGAGCTAAAAGAGTACTATCTTAAGTTCACGCAGTTAGCGAGGTATGATCCTACAATGGTGGCAGACAATAGGTTTAGAATGAGTAAGTTTGTATCTGGTATATCTGATAGTGTAGTCAAAGAGTGTAAGACCACCATGTTGATTAAGGGAATGGACCTATCTTGACTTATGGCTCATCCTTAGTAGATCAAGGAAGAGAAGTGTAAAAACAGGGAAAGAGAGCAAGAGGTTTAGAATATGTAGTTTTAGCTTTTCTTATCCAAGGTCAGAAGATGGTAACCATTCCCAGTTCCATTAGAATTTTTCAGCCCCAAATCCATCTTCAGCTAGTGCGCTAATGCCTAAGTTCAGGCAAGACATTTAGGATAGAGCGCCAGGCTCTAAGTCCCAGGGTAGTATGAACAATGGTCGTACTAATTCGCTCTGCAAGAAATATGGTAGGAATCATCAAGATGAGTTTAAGGTTGGTAGTGATGTGTGTTTTGATTGTGCAAACCAGGCCACAAGGTTTGGGAGTATATGGTGGTCACTCAGAGGGGCAGAAGTGATCACCAATAGGGCCAGTCCAATTTCTCATCAGCTCCAGTAGGTCGTCCGACTCAGTAGGGGGCTATATCCGGTGCAACCAGTGGGCAGCATCAGAATAGGTTATATGCACTCCAGACTTGTCATGATTAGGAAATTTATCCTAATGTGGTTACGGGTATGTTATAGGTTTTTATCTTCATGTTTATGCATTGCTATATCCCAAGCTTCACATTCTTCTGTGACTCCTTATATAGCTGTCAATTTTGGTATCAGTCCCAAAATATTAGCAGAGCCTTTCTTAGTGTCTACCCTAGTGGGTAAATTTGTTACAGTTAGACAAGTATACAAAAATTGCTCAATCATAATGTCTCAGAAAGTCACCTCAGTTGATCTTGTAGAGTTAGAGATGACTGATTTTGATGTCATTCTTAGCATAGCCTGGTACCACTCATGCTATGCCTCAGTTAACTACAGAAATATAGTCATTTTGTTTCAGTTTCCTAATAAACCAATCATTGAATGGTGGGGTAGTACTTCAGTGCTTAGGGGTCAAATTATTTCATATCTTAGAGAAAGAAAGATAATATCTAAAGGGTGTGTTTACTATTTTGTTTGAGTCAAATACTCTAGTTCTGCGACTCCAAGTATCGAGTCAATTTCAGTAGTAAAGGAATTTCCAGATGTGTTCCCTGAAGATTTTCCCGAAGTTCTTCCTTAGAGGGAAATTGACTTCAAAATAAATCTCCTTCCAGATACCCAACCTATCTCTATTTTACCTTATCGAATGGCTCTAGCTGAACTTAAGGAGTTGAAAGAATAGTTAAGATATCTCGTAGATAAGGGTTTTATCAAGCCCTATGTTTCTCCATGGGGCACTCCAGTCTTGTTTGTACGTAACAAAGATGATTCTCTCAGAATGTGCATTGACAACCGTCAGTTGAACAAAGTCACAATCAAGAATAACTATCCACTCCCCAGAATAGATGACTTGTTCTACCAACTTTAGGGATCCAGTTATTTCTCTAAGATAGACCTCATATACGACAATCATTAACTTGGAGTCAAAGAATGTGACATTTCGAAGATAGCTTTCAGAACTCGGTATAGTCACTTTGAATTCCTAGTTATGTCTTTTGGACTAACGAATGCCCCTGCAACTTTCATGGACTTGATGAATAGGGTGTTTAAACAATACTTGGACATGTTCATAATGTTATTCATTGATGATATCCTTATCTATTATTGTAGTGAGAATGATCATGTAAACCATTGGGGAATTGTATTGCAGACCCTTAGAGCTCATCATTTGTTTGCCAAATTTAGTAAGTGCAAATTTTAGATGAGGTCAGTAGCTTTTATTGGCCATATTATTTTTGGTGATGGCATTAGAGTTGAACCTCAAAAGACCAGAGCAATGAGAAATTATCCCTGGCCTATCTCTCCATCAGATATCAGGAGTTTCTTAGGTTTGGCTGGATACTACAGATAATTTTTCAAAGGGTTTTCTTCTATTTCATCCCCCATGTCTTGATTGACTCAGAAAAAGTCAAATATCAGTAGTTAAATTCTTGCGAGAAGAGTTTTCAGGAGTTGAAGACTGGACTCACTTCCATCCCAGTTTTAACTTTGCTAGATGGTTTAGATAGGATTGTAGTTTACTGTGCTGCTTCCAGAGTTTGTCTTAGTTGTGTTTTGATATAGAGAGGTAAGGTCATAGCCTACACCTCTAGACATCTTAAACCCCATGAGAAGAATTATCCTACCCATGATCTTGAGTTGGTAGCTGTTGTTTTTGCTTTAAAAATTTGGAGAATTCATTTGTATGGAGTTCATATTGATGTGTTCACTGATCATAAGAATTTACAGTACTTGTTCATACAGATAGACATGAATCTTTTTTAGAGAAGGTGTCTTAAGTTGTTAAAAGATTATGATATAAACGTGTTCTATCATCAGGGTAAGGCCAATATTATGGAAGATGCCCTTTGTAGATTGTCTATGGGTAGTGTTTTCCATATAGAGGATGATAAGAAGAGGTTAGTCAATGAGGTTCATCTTCTATCTAGATTAGGTGTTTGGTTGGTTGATTTAGTTAAAGGTAGTATATAGGTTCAAAATAGTTTGGAATCTTTATTAGTTGCTGAAGTGAAAAAAAAAGGACAAGAATCCTAGTTTGGTTAAGTTGAAGGAGGTAGTTAGGTATCATAAGGTAGAGGTTTTCTCCCAAGGTGGAGATGGAATTCTTCATTGTCAAGGTAGACTATGTGTTACGTGTGTTGATGGTTTGAGGCAGCAGATTTTAGCAGAAGTGCATGGTGTATAGTATTCTATCCATCCTGGAGCCACTAAGATGTACCATGATTTATGGAAAATTTATTGGCATAGTGATATGAAGAAGGATATTGCAGGGTTCATGGCTAAGTGTCCAAATTGCCAGCAGGTGAAAGTTGAGCACCAAAGGCCTAGTGGTACATTGTAGGAGTTGAGCATCCCTAATTAGAAGTGGGAAGTAGTGAACATAGGTTTTGTGACAGGGTTGCCTCATATGTGTCGTCAGCATAATTCGGTTTGCTAGTTTATACTTCATACTCAGCTGAGGATTATGTCGAGCTTTATATTAAGGAGTTGGTTAAGATGCATGGGATTTTATTGTCTATCATATCAGATAGAGGTACTCAGTTTACCTTTCACTTTTGGAAGGCTTTTCAGAAGGGTCTTGGTACCTATGTTCATCTCAGTACAACTTTCTATCCTCAGATGGATGTTCAAGAAGAGAGGACTATTCAGACATTAGAGGTCATGTGTTATTGACTTTAACGATAGTTGGGATGACCACTTACCTTTGATTGAGTTTGCCTATAATAATAGTTATCACTCCAGTATTCAGATGGCTCCGTTTAAGGCTCTCTATAGAAGGAGATATAGATTTCCTATTGGCTGGCTTATGGCAGGTGAAGCTACTTTGATTGGGCCAGATTAGGTGTTTGAGGCAATGGAGAAAGTTCAGTTGATATGGGAGAGGCTGAAGTCAGCCCAAAGTTGTCAATAATCTTATGAAGATGTGAGGAGAAGGGATCTTAAGTTTGAGGTTGGTGATTTGGTCTATTTGAAAATTTCACATATGAAGTTAGTAAAGAGATTTGGGAGGAAGCTTAGTCCCCTCTATGTTGACCCATATAGAATCTTGAGTTATTTTGGGAAAGTAGCTTATGAGCTAGAGTTGCCTGCAGATTTGGTGTTAGTACATCCAGTATTTCATGTTTCCTTGTTAAATAAATGTATTGGTTATTCAGCGGTAGATATTCCTTTAGAAGATATGGATGTTAAGGATAGCCTTTTCTACGAAGAAGTTCTAGTTGAGATCCTTGATAGGCAGATTCATAGGCTAAGGAATAAAGAATTTCCCTTGGTTAAAGTCCTTTGGCGGAATTAGTACATTGAGGGAGCGACTTGGGAAGCAGAAATAGATATGCGAACAAAATACCCATATCTTTTCACCACAAATTCAGATTCATCTTGAGGTAATAATTTTCCTTATATTGACTCTTTTCCATTCTCAGTTCAACTATGTAACCATATTCATGTCATTGCATGCATTCACAAAATTAGTTCAGTTTATGTATCATGCTTCATTCTCTATTATGTAATATTGTCCCAAGTCATGCATGTTTAGTATATGATCTTAGTTCCTTAGTCTTCTCAGTTAAACCAGTCTCATTCGAGGATGAATGTTCCTAAGGAGAAGATATTGTAATACCCCATAATATTTTAAGCTTGACTCAACTCTTAGTTGCATGCTTAAGGGGTCAATTGCTTGAAAATTTCACTAAGTGTTGAGGACTTAGTCATTTTCAAGACCCCTAAACTTTTCAAATTTTTAGTTTGGCCTTCTTGATCCCGAAATATTCGTTTTTAAGTTGATTCATGGTTAGGGAGGTTAAAAGTATACCTCAATTACATTTTGGGATTTTTGGACAAGTTCGGACCGTGTTTGGATAGCCAAAATAGTAAAGCCATACAATATGTCCATGACGCGTTGCTCCCTCCCAAGGTGAGGAGCTCCACGATGCGTTTCTCTCTCCACTAGAGTAAGCTACACGGTACGTTTCTCTCTTCTATAGAAAGAGAGGCACGGCGCATGGATCTGTCCCATATAGTGTCATTGTTTAAGTGCCCAAGGGGCATTTGGGTCATTTTCCCTCATCCTATTTCATCCATAACACGGATTGGGGCTTCGAAAAGGGCATTATTTGCCTCTTTCACCCTAAAATTGCTCTCAAGACCCTCTTTATTCCCTAAGAACAAATTCAAGCTTCATTCATAAGAAATCAATAGTTCAAGCTTCCAATTCAAGAAATCTTCAAGAATTCAGTTGTTAAGGTATGTGGGATGTTCATCCATGGGTCCCTTTCACCCATGGAGCCCCAAAACCCTCTTTTGGTTTAATTTATGAGTTTGTTTATGTTCAAGATAAAATAAATCCATAAATCTCATGTTACTTCAATGTCAAGTTATGGTTACAAGTGTTTTCAAGTAGAATGATTCCTATCATATATTAAGTCTTGCGATTCCCATGTTATGTTCAATTGATTTCAGAATAAATCCCTAAATTATGAATTTATCCATTTAATCATGTTGTTTCTCATGTTTAAGGCATTCCCATGTTCAAATTTATGGTCCTCATATGTTTGATAAAATGTCTATACTTTGAGTCTTTGAATTATGATTTTATACTACAGTTTTAACCCTTAATATTGTATTTCATGACCATTCAGTGATGGTGGATTATGAACACCCGATACCTACGTGTTTTACATGCTTTCAGATCTTTCAAGTAAAAACCCAGTGAAACCATGAGCCTTGTTATTTACTTGGATATTTATGATTATGATGAGCACTCTCAGTTATTAGAGATAATGTTCAGTTTAACTTAGTTTAGTTCAGCACCAGTATCAGTTCAGTTGGGAGTAGGATTTAGCACCGAGCGAATGTTGGGATGGCAGCTTCCCTATCAGTCAGGCTAAGTGTTTAGTAATAGTCCCTGTATTGCAGAACTACGTAGCCAACATAGGATATGAGTGGTTACCCATCCATTTAGGCTTGACTTACTCTCAGGGGTCACCCGTTAGTTTAGGCTTGACACCATAGTCCTTCGGGACATCAGTTTAATGGATCCACATAGCCAGTGTTAGTACCCATGACATGGTACGACACCCTTCCAACTGGGGTTATAGGTTGGACCCTGATTAGCTCAGATTGGGACATGTTGGTTACATGATACTTCCAACAGTCTTAGTAAAGTAATCAGTGTATTTAGTTCAGGTTTGCCTGACCAAGTGTACAAATTTTTAGTTATTCAGTTATATAACTTTTAGTCTTTCAAGTACAGGATCTCAGAAATATATTTATAGTTGGTCTTCCATTCTCAAATATTATATGTTCATTCATTTATGCTCAGTTACTTCATGTATATCAACCAGCCTATATCTCATATACCAGTACATTCAAAGTACTGATCACATACTTTTCTTTGCGCTATGTTGTCTTATAACATAGTTCAAACGCACAGTTCCCCAATCGCTTTTAGACAGTTCAACGTTACTCAGCAGCAACAGTGGTGAGTCCTCATCCATCAAGGGCATAATTTGTTTATTTTTGTTACTTCAATATTTTCATATGTTCAGTCAATTGGAGTTAGTTGGAGGTCTATCCCATTAACTCCTCGTGATGTTTAGAGGCATTCATATAATCAGTTAGACAATTAGTTAGTCATTTTAGTGTTATCAATTGTTATTAGATATTTCAGAAATATTTTGATTCGTGTTTCATTATCCAGTTTTACAGTATCTTATTAGATTACCTTTTGTGAATGTGATGTATTACTATTTTGTTCTATGCTCACGGCAATTACTATCTCATGGGTTACCTTGTGGTCACTTGTGGCCATATGCACCATTATCACGACTAGGTGTAGCCTCGGGTCGTGACACTCATCAACTTTCAGTGTACTTTGTCTTTTAAACTTTCTGACTCAAGAAAGATTTGACACTCACTCGACCTCAAACTCAATATTATGCTTTTGATTAGATTTCAAAAGTAGTCATAAATAGAAATTCAATTCTCCTTTTGGGGTATGATTTTTCCCCATTAGTCTCTTGATATAAATCCTTATGAGTTAACTCTCTTGATTTGACTTCAAAATTTTATATACCATCAAAATGCTTGATCAATAAGGCCTAAAAAAATAAGAAGTATACTTCTCACAATCATCAAGAATAGAGTATTTACTATAAACACTAGCTTCTCTGAAGCTCTTTTCGATAAATGTCGATATGACAAGGAATTTGTGCCAAAATGGAAAATGGATCAGATAACCTTTACATAGCTTACTCTAGTCCTTTTGAAACTACATGAAGCTCTGCACATGCACTCACCTCGATATGATTATCCTTAACTTCTAACCCTTCTTACAACCTTAGTGCCCAACTCATATAATTCATAGCTTTTCAGAAGGCTAC
The DNA here is from genome assembly GCF_002878395.1 of Capsicum annuum. NCBI lineage: Eukaryota > Viridiplantae > Streptophyta > Magnoliopsida > Solanales > Solanaceae > Capsicum > Capsicum annuum. The sequence continues at coordinate 168,563,745 of NC_061115.1, read as the reverse complement.
CTGATGAAGGAATTGTAAAAATAGAAAGGTATTTATGGATTAAAACTTAGAGAAATGCTCCTCCTTTCTTATTAACTATTGAGAGAATTTTTCATTTAAGATGATTGCTTCTATCTGGAAAAAAGAATGAAATGATCCAAATACCTACAAAGTGACTTTCTATATTAATCTACCCTCATGCAGGGCCTCACGGCAGGAGGTCCTATAGTTGCAAAATAAGGCTCAATGTTTTACTCTGGGCCTCGTAGAGTGAGCCCCCGTCATCCTAAGCTACATGTATTTACCTTTCCTTAATTGTATTTCACGTATAGACTTAAATTCTTGATATTTTCTTAACGGGCAATCATAAATGTGTAAAATCACTGAACCTTATTTTACTAAGCTAATTGCTTTGGATGTAAAGAGTGTTACATCATTCATCTCCTAGAAACATTCATCCTCGAATGGAATTAATACTAGTGGGGCTAATTCTTATATGATTTCTCAAAACTTAGGCAGAGTCTCCTTTATAAAAGGGAGTAGGGACTATCCAAAAACCTGAAATCCAATAAAATCCTACTTAGATGCCTAACAAGGAGACACAAGTATACAATCAATATATATCTCGACAAATATACTTGCATCTCATCTCTCATCATATAATTAAAACTTAAAATCTCTAAACGGGGCTGTCACGACCTAAATAGTTGTGACTGGCACCCTAACCCTCTGATAGGAAAACCATAGGCAAACCATTGGCCAATACTTTGCCATTTTTAAGACAAGACAATCAATTAATCTACTCTAAAAATATCAGTAGTACCCCATATTATACTTAGCTTAGTTCAACTCCTAGTTGCATGCTTAAAAGGCTTAAAGCCTAAAAATTTCACAAAGTGTTGGGAACTTAGTATTATTTTTTGCCTCTTAACTTTGAGAATTTTTAAATTGGTCTTCTCGACCCTGAGATGTACGTTTTTGAGTTAATTCATGTTTAGGGGTGTAAGGATCATGTCTCGGGGAAGTTTTGGATTTTTTGGACAAAGATTGAGTCGTGTTTGGATTTTGATTCCAGCAGCTCATCGCGATAGTGGTGCATCGCAGTGGTTATAGCGGTGAAAGCCTCACCGCATTGTGGTGGCCCTTCAATCAACATTCCAGTTGCGAATTTAATTCTCTGAGGTGAAATTGAGTCTTTTCCCCTCAAACCAATTCGTAAAAACACGAATCAAAACATTGGTTAGGGCATTATATGCCCATTTGCCCCCAATTCTCCTCTAAAAAACAAACCCGAATCACCCTTAAGTTCATTAATTTCATTTCTTTCTCTTAAATAAAACCAAGAAATCAAGCTCCCAAATCCACAAACTTTTAATAAAAGCATTAAGATTGTGTTTCTCCTTCAAGCTTAAGGATTTAAGGTATGTGTGATGTTCATCCATGGGCCGTTTTCACCCATGGAGTCTAAGAATCCCCTTTTTATATCAAATTATGAGTTTGTACATGTTTATGATGAATTGTATCCATGAATTTGTTATTGGTTTTGATCACAAGTTATGTTACAAGTGTTTTTCGATATAATAAGCCCTTATATGATTTGAGTATTGAAATCCTCATGTTAAATCCCTAATTCATAGTTTTATTATTGTAACTATGTCTCCAATCACATGCTTTACCCATTCCCATGCTTAAATTCATGACTCCCATGTGTTTGATAAAATGTCTAAATGTTGAGTTTTGAGCAATGATCTTTTATTATGGTTTTAAAACTTTATATGTCTTTATTGTTATTTTAATTCAGTGCTAGAGGGTTATGAACTCCCGATACTTAGCTATTTACATAATTTCAGTATCTCTAGAATGATTTTAGAAATACCATGAGCATTATTATTTAGTCAGTTATTATGATCAGTTGTTTGTCTAGTTAAGCTTAGTTCAGTCTAGTTATCAGTGTCTTTTAGTTGGAAGTACCGAGTGAACGTAGGGATGGCGTCTCCCCTGTAAGTTAGGCATGAGGAACTTGTCTCCCCAGTCAGTTAGGCATGAGGCACTTGTCTCCCCCATCATTTAGGCATGAGACGTTAGTATTAGTCCCTAAGTTTCAGACCTACGGCGCCACCATAGACTTTGAGGGGTCCCTCGACAGTTAGGCATGACACCCTAGTCCTTTTGGATATTAGATTAGTGGATCCACACAGCCAACGTTAGTATCTGTGGCACGATACCGACACCCTTCCAATTGGGGTAGTAGGTTGGACCCCAATAATATATTTGGGGCATTTCAGTTACAGTCTCAATACAATATTCAATATAGTTTCAGTTCAGGTTTGCTTGACCAAAGCATGTAGATTCTCAGCAATTCAGTTATCAAATTTTAGTATTTTAGTTTACAGATTATTTCAGAAATGTATATATGCTTGGTCTTGCATTCACAGTATTGCAGTTATCATGGATGTTACTCAAATATCTCACATTATTCAGTCAACCATTACATTATGCATAGTTAACCCATGTATTTCAGCCTAACTTGATCGCATATACCAGTACATTCAAAGTACTGGCCGCATACTTTCTTTGCGCTATGATGTCTTATATCAGAGGTTCGAACGCACAGTTTCCTGACTACGCTTAGATAGTTCAGCCTTACAGCAACAGTAGCCATGGTGAATCCTCATATTTTAAGGACAATTTTACCTTTCATTCAATTATTTTAGTATTCCTCTATTTAAGTCAGTTGGAGTTAGTTGGGGGTTTTCCCATAAACTCCACAGTCAGTCAGTTAGATGCTTTTTAGACATTCGGACAGTCAGTTAGTTTATCAGTGTTATCAGTCAAATTTTAGTATTTTGCAGATGTTTTTAGACTTAAAGATTCAGTGACATTTTCAGTATTTAAAAACCTTATGGCGTTTTAACAGTTGTTTTCCACATATGTCTTTATTATCAGTTACTCAATGCTCACAGTAGGTACTAGCTCATGGGTTAGCTTGAGGTCTCTTGTGACCGTAATTATTGTTGTCATGGCTAGGGGGTAGCCTCGAGTCGTGAAAATATCAAAAAACTCAAAAACTATGAAATATTTAACCGTCAAAAATCAACAACTACCTATTACAATCTCCCTAAGACTAGAAAGTCATCATATAAGAACTTCTAATATAAAATCATGTCAAAAAGAATATCCAATGCTATAAAATAATAAAGATGACTATTGCCCAAAAAAAGGGCAAGAATCAATCATAAAGATCCACAACAACCTTAAGAAGTAATGCTCACCCTTGGATCAATATCAACCATCAACTCATAGAGGTAAGGTCGTGTCTGAGCCTCTAGAACACTTTATGCACTCAACAGAAAAACAACACAAGATAGTATCAGTACCAACTACTATATATTGGTAGAAATCATAAACCAAATCGACTTAATAATATGTAATATGATAAATCAAATAACAAGTAGACATGAATCAACATATAGCAAGTAATTTAATAAATTATCAAACATGTCAATGATGGGCCAACAATGCCCATAAACAAGTCAAATAACTAACAAGAGTATCAACCATATCATAACAAACCCAAAATCAACAATCGAATATAAGTGGAAATTATGTCCATCTCAACCTTACAGCTAGAACAACATTAGTTCATTGTTAACTTGTTAACCATATAATCTATCAAATCAGCTATTTGTACACACATGCTAAGGAACTTATTTCTGCCCAACTAGTCATGACCTATAGGGGATAATTTAAGTCTATGTACTGTACATGCATAGTACGCGATCCTCCATAACCATATTATATGCATTTTATGAAATATGCTATATTTCAGGATACAACACAGTGTACTAAATTAACAAACACTTACAATCAAAACATTTCAATCAAGTTCAACATTCATTAATCAATTCACACAAGTGTCGACTAACCTAACCATCATTAATTACAAGTATGTTTGAAGACCAATCAACAAGAATCCAATTAGGACTATATATATACAAAATCAAATTGTGTCTAAAATACAACTAAACAATAGCCTATATCAATAAAAAATTCAAATGCCACTACTCCACAATTCATCAACTTAGGGACCTAAACCAAAGAATTTCACCATATCTAGGGACTTAAATTCAAGAATTTCACCGTAGCCCTTGTTCTAACAAGCCTACAGATTAAATAGATCAATCTTGCATAAAAGAGTGTAATAATCTTACTTTAAAATTAGAAATCACCCAAGCTGGTAGGAAATTGCATCTCTCAAGCCTTAGGTAAAAAATTAAGATTTTAGAGAGAAATAAGGTAAAAAAATGCTAGGGAATCTAGCCACTTAATTATTGATGACCATTGCAATAGCTACCTGACTACTACAACAGTCCCATTATGCCGGGTAGTAGCCCATTACGATGAACTCCAAATCCTTCCCAACTACTATAGTGATCTCTCTATGGTGGTAAGTAGGCCGCTGCCATGGTGACAGAGGTAAATTTCCATGTTTCCCCCATTTCACATTATACACCTGGAAATATGTCAATCCAGATTTATCCAATTACGACAAATGTTATAACCTAATTTTACAAATTCATTTCTTATTTCAAAAGTTTCTATGGACTACAATGTCCCTCGACTATCATAATAAAACCACCAAACCATTTACTGCTACACTACGACACACAAACAATCTCTAAACAATACAACACTAGGTTTTTGTTAGAAACCATCATAGTCTGAGAGTTTAACAACTCTTATCCTAGGGAAAACTCTACCCAAACACTTATAGCCTAACCAATGCTATAACAATAAGATGAGTCATTACAGGAGATCACCTCATCTTATTTTAAAATGAACCATCATGTTTCTTCTTTGAATACTATCTGCAACACTACATAGGAAATAATCTCATGAACACTTACAATACTATAACAAATTCATGAAAAAAAAAGTTTTAATCAAACCTTTGGTTAAAAAAAGATGTTGGTACTTCAATCTCATTTATTCCATGACTTCCCAGACCATTCCTTGACATTATTATTTTCTCACAACACTTTCATTAAGGATACTTCCATGGTCCTAAGATTTTGGACTTGACAATCAAAAATATAAATCAACACTTCTTCTTATGATAAATCCTCTGTGATCTAAACACTCTCAATAGGCATAGTACATAAAGGGTCCCTCATATACTTTCCATAATGGACCAATCCTAGTCATGAGTGGAACTGACAATAAGGAACTTAGCTTTTGGTAGTGGTGGGGCAGGAAGACCATGTTGTTTAGTTGGAAGCCTAAGTCAAGAAACCCTCTGATGGGAGAATAATCAAGCCCGAATAAACACTATTAACACTTAGTCATTCTTTATGCAAAAGAAAACAATTAGTTATTAATAGCCAATACCTAAAGTAGTTCAGCTAAAACAGTGCAGAATAATATCAATAAGTGTAAGATGCCCCCAAAAACTGAAGGCCATCTGTCATGACCCAAGAGTACCCCTTAGTCGTAACACGGTGCCTGGCACCAAAAATGGTCCCAAGCTAACCCATGAACTATCATACTGCTTGAGCAACTGATTTAAATTATATTAAAACTAAATTTACTAAGCGGAAACATGATCATGAAAAAGTATGAATTAATGTAATCCTAATAAATTTTACAACATGATAAATGTAAAGAATGAACTTGAATTACATGACTCTGACTGACTATTTATAAATCCTCTACTATACTGACTATAGAAAGCTAGGACATGTCTCCAACTACCACTAATCAATACATAAGGATAATTAAAACATAACACATGAACTGCAATGGACTGGAGTTCCCGAAATAGGAGAACTCATCACCTACTGGTTGAAATATGAGAGCTGTCTGGCCTGGTGTATGGACTATTTTTGGTACCTACATTATGAAACAAAGTAGCCACATAAATGAATATGTGGTCAGTACTTCTGGAATGTACCGAGTAAGTGGGGGTAAATGCAACAAGTAAAACTGAATAGATATATAATCTTTGAACATGCATGCTAAGCGAAAGTAGACTCACCAAGGGACTGAAATTAACTGAAAGCTGAAGTATCTTAAAAAATTAGTAACGAACAAAATCTAATAAGCTGGTGAATCACTACACTTAGTTTCTTAAATATTTACTTTTGTAGAATAAGTAAAACTGAATCTGGGATACGGTAAAGCATAAATACTGTATGTAAATCTTATGTAAAGCTGAACATATTGTAAAACTCAATCGAGGATCATGTGTGGATACTGATCATGAAAACATGACTATGTAAAATTAAGAATGAAAGACCAAGCATAAACATGTATTGACATGATCTGAAAAACTAAATAACTGATTTATGAAATAACTGAATAACTAATGTCTGTATACTTGGTCATGCAAACCTGAATTGACACACTCTAAGAACTATACTGAGACTGTGGGAGGTATCATGTAATTAATATGCCCCAATATGAGATAATCAGGGTCCAACCTATAACTCCAGTTGGAAGGGTGTCAGTACCATGCCATGGGTACTAACACCGGCAGTGTGGATCCACTAAACTAGTAACTCAAAGGACTAAGGAGTCATGCTTTACTGGCAGGTGCCCCTAAAAGAGTGTCAACCCTATTGGCAGGAAGACCTCTTAGACATATGCTGGCTACTTAGTTTTGGAACTCCGGGACTGCTACTAAAGGTCATGCCTTCTATTGGCAGGTGAACCCCCATCCCTGGGTTCACTTGGTACTAAATCCTACTCCCAACTAAACTAACACTGGCACTAAACTGAACTAAATTCAACTGAACATTATTCTGATAATGCTCATCGTGATTATTAATATCTGAGTCTAATGATAAGGTTCATGGATTAAATGACTTATTACTTGAAAATCTAAAATCATGTAAAACACATAGGTATCGGGTGTTCAAAACCCGTCAACACTGAATGATCATAAAATATGACATCAAACCTTAAAACTGTAGTATGGAATCATGATTCAAATACTCAAAACATAAACTTTTCCCCAAATAAGTGAGAAGCATAAACTTAAACATTGGAACATATTAAACATGAGAAAACAACATGATTATATGGCTAAATTCATAATTTGGGGTTTTAACATGAAATCAATAGACTATGACATGGAAATTTGCAACTCAAAACATGAAATAGCTTAATTCACTTGGAAAAACTTATAAACATAGCTTGTAAGTGATTTAGTATGCAATTCATGGATTAATTTCATTAGATAAATGAATGATATCATAAATTAGGAGAAGATTTATACTTTTAAAATTAAAATAGGGTTTTCGGGACTCAATGGGTAAAAAGGACCCATTGATGAATATCCCACATACCTAAATTTCTTGATTTCTTGATGAATGCTTGAAATTGAAACTTGAATTCTTGAGTTCTTGGGGTAGAAATCTTGAATTTCTTGTTCTTTGGAAGAAACCCTAATTTTTTTTCTCTTGAGAGTGGAGAGAAGAGTAAATATTGAAAACTAACTAATGATGTGAAACTATCGTGTATAGCGTGATTAAAGTCGTGGGGGTAGGGTTTGAGGTAAATAAAAGACCCAAATACCCCTGGGGAAACTGAATAAAAGTTTTAGGAATTTCTTTAGTTGATGACTTAGTTGACAGCCTATCAACTAGTTGACGGCTTGTCAACCTAGTCGTCACCTTCTCTTTATAACTTGGTTAAGGTTGCCGACTTAGTTAACAACCTGTCAACTAATTGATGGATTGTCAACCTAGTCGTCACCTTCTCTTCATGATCTAGTTAAGGTTCACGACTTAGATGACAACCTGTCAACCAGTTGACGGCTTTTGAACCTACTCGTCACCTTTTCTTCATCATTTGGTTAAAGTTGATAACTTAATTGACAACCTGTTAATTAGTTTCTAGTTAAGGCTAACGACTAGGCTAATAGCTCATCACTTAGTTGACGTCTTGTCAACTCAAATCATCACCTTGTTGACAAATGGACATGGTGAGGTAAAATAAGAATAACTTTCCACTCTGATATTAAATTAAGGTGAAAAAGATGAGTTGTAAAGAAGACTCGAAGATATTTCATTTGATATATATTAGGACACCTGAATCATTATATTCTAAGGGTTACACTCATTTAAAGTTGACTCTTATAGGATCGGATACTAAAACTCAATCGATTCAAGTTCACTCAACTTGACTTTACTCTAAGTGACTCCTATGACCATGATTCACATCGAAAACACTTTATATACAAGGTAAATGATCTTGAAACATATATTCATATACAAATCCTAGGATTGGAGTTTACACACATAGGAACGATGATTCAAATTCTAGCCCGAAAGTGCGGGGTATTACCTTATCTTCCCCTTGGGTCATTCATCCTTGAATGATGGGTGGAAGCTTTTTAAAATCTTAGAAGTATGGAATAATGTTTACACGACATGTCTAGTAATGGAGGACATAGATGAGCTAAAACATTATAACTTTTTTCATGAAATTAATTTTTGAGCTGACTTGAATTTATTGACTATAAGGAGCTGAGTCATGCTGAGAGTTTAGAATTCACCTGAAGTGTTCATGATACAATCATACATATAGAACTAGAAACTGATAACTGACGTAATAAAATTCCAAAAGTTACTAAGGAGGGAATAAAGTACGTCTTATCCCTCAACAAAATACGTATAGAAATTAAAGGAACAAGGGATTCATGGAATTTCCAAGTACATTATATAAGATTGAATCATGAGGTAACGTGACTAAGGTCGTACAAAGGGTATTACAATGTCTGACCTAGAATACATTGGAAAACTGAGATCATGACTACATAGCTAAATCTGAAACATGATGCATGGACTGAATTAAATTTACAATTTATATGTATGCAAACAAATTACCTAATAGAATAGCCATATTCATGAAACTTCATATAGTAATACTAGATGGAAAGAAGGAAAACTATAGGAACTAGTCTGTTTAACTGGTAAACTGAATTGCTGGCTATACGGATTGAATTATACTGAAAACTTATACTCAATTGGAGTATTTCTTCAACATTCTTTGTAAGAATTTCTAATAACATTAGGAAGAAAAGAATTCTAGGCATGGTCTGAGTAATATATCTAAATAAGGACTCACAACATGGCTACAACTCTGTAACACGGGACATAGGCCTTAGGCAGTACAACTTATACTTTCAAGCTTAGATATAATTCTCAAATACTCGCTCAACTATATGTTTCCCCTTTAATACTGTATTTTACTTGAGGCCACTTATAATCGTCACATGGGCTTTGATAACTCTATCTACTAAAGTCTGAGTTGAACTAAATTCTTTCACTATGTTCAGCCTACTGAAATTACAAAGTGCAACACGTAACAGTGTAACACTAGTCTAAACCATGAATTTGATACGCCATGTGTTTTCATAGCTTTTATCCTAAGAATAATTCTCCTTACCCCTTCAACAACTAACTTCACCCTCTTACTAGGAATTCACTAGTAGACAATGCATTTATCCACTTATATACCGACATGACATTGCGGTCCTATCATCATAACCACATATGAACTTCTAGGCAACCAACCCTTCATAAGAATTTTCAACTAACTATGAAATCTACCAAAAGATTTTCCTTAATCTTCCTTTACACTTATAGACTTAGATAAAACAAGCATACAACAATCTTCCCCAATAAGAAATATTTACTCTCTCCCATCTAAAAAATTGTTCATCACCACTATCATTTCATAGGGAAAGGTCACTGAAAGGTTAGAAGATGAGGAACTGAAGCATAAAAACACTATGTATAACTTTAACACTTAACTGAGGCTTGAGGAATATAGTATCAAAAGCATAAATTCATTAAAAAAATCAAAATTGAGGACACACATGGCATAATTTGAAGTTTCGCTGATCATTAAGAGTGTAGCATGAGTTATGGGAACTGAGTATACTGTAAAGCATGAGTACATGAGTCATGAGCTGCATGACCTGAGTTTGGAGTTTATAAATTCATGGAATATGATTCGTACTACTGAGTGAACTGAAACTTCTCATACTAGGAACGGAAAGCATACATGATTCTATAGAAAGTGCATGAAGATGAGCTATGATCATAGAGATGACTTGTGAGGCATGAGTAGATGTCATGATAACTGAAGTATAAAAATTTACACCAAGAAAAGAATGGGTCGGTCATCTTCCCCCTCTATTGATGTTTTTCAATACACTGGCATCACTACTAGAATTTGAGAGTCTGACTTGGTTTCTTGTTCTATCATCTCCCCTTTAGCTTCAAGACACCATTATAAGTCAGTGGATCCTTTTGCTAACCTCCAAACTGAACTGAAACCACCTTACTGTAGAGTCTAAGATATAATAATACACATAAATAATAAAATCACCCTAAAGGACTACACCTGAAAGTGTAAAACCTGCTGCTAGTACTTTCTTTTGGGATAAAACTCTTAACTGTCTATTGCCCTAATAGTCATCATATAATAACTTAAGTACTTACTAACTTAGAATCCTAAGGAGTATAACCATACCCTGAGTTCATACCATATAGAATTTCAAACTTTTCTTTCTATTTGCTCAATCATCCAAGATTAAAACGTAGATTCTAACACTTAAAATTTACTGCATAGGAATTATGGAACACTAGTCCACATAAAATTTTATGAACATACTCAACCTTAACAAGCTCCTTTATCATTGTGGTCGCTGCCTAATCTCCATCCCGACTAAAGTATTAACATACTCTAAGTCTTCTCTAAATGAGAAATCTATCTCCAAGTTATACTAAACAAAATACAAAACACCTTTATAGCTCCATGGATACATAAACTACTAAATTTAGATAAACACTATCCCCACTTTAATGCTACTAATCTTTTAGGTTCATACTTTTAACTCTAGATCATATACCATCATAGGATTCTAAGAAGGAATTTGAGGGCATATTTGATTATGGCTTAGCGCATTATTTTCATGAACATGAATGAAATCTTTCAAACTTTGGAACTTAAATTCACTGATAGGATCCTTTTTGAGCCCACATACAATCCTATAGCTATCTGTGGTGACTATTTGAGAAAATCTATTTGTTGGAATTTAAGCATAACTATTTCTGTTACCACAAAAATAAGGCAGAGTCGACATGAATGGAGTAACATAAGAATCTACATAAGTTTCTTATAGAACATCTCTATAGCACGATCTGAGATGAGAAAAAAGGGAAATATTTATTAAAATCCCTGTACCCTCTTGAATAAAAGTACAGACATCTCCATACCGTTCTGTAAGACTCTAATAGACACGACTTTAAAGACACCCTAGGACACTTGAACTCTGGGATATGATACCAAGTTTGTCACAACCTGAGACTACCCCTAGTCGTAACACAATGCCTAGAACCACAAGTGGTCCCAAGCTTACCTATGAACTGGTATACTACTTGAGCAACTAATTTAAATGATATAAAAACTATATTTACTGAGAGGAAGCACGATCATAAGAAAGTCTGAATTAATGTAATCCTAAAATAGTTTACAACATGACAAATATGTAGAAAGAACTTGAATTACATATCATGACTCTTACTGACTATCTATGGAGCCTCTACTATACTGACTATAGATAGTTGAGACATGCCTCCAACTACCACTAATTAATACATATGGATTATCAAAATACAACATATGAATTGCAATGGACTGGAGTTCACAAAATAGGAGAACTCATCACCTGCTGTCTGAAAGCTAAGAACTGTCTAACACTGATGTGTGGACTACTTTTGGTACCTATATTATGAAATAATGTATCCAGACAGACGTATATATGGTCAATAATTCTGTAATGTACTGAGTAAGTGGGGTGAATACAATAAGTAAAATTGAATAGATATATAATCTTAGAACATGCATGCTAAGTGCAAGTAGACTAACCAAGGGACTGAAATCAACTGAAAGCTGAAGTATCTTAAAACATGAGTAACAAACTAAATCTAATAAGCTGGCGAATCACTACACTTAGTTTCTTTAATATTTACTTTTGTAGAATAAGTAACTAAAGCTAGGATACAATAAAACTAAATACTGTATGTAAATATCATGTAAAGTTGAACATGTCGTAAAACTAAACTCAGAATCATGTATAGATACTGCGCATAAAAATGTGAATATGTAAAACTGAGAATGCAAGACCAAGCATAAACATGTATTGACAAGATGTGAATAACTGATCTCTGAAATAACTGAATAACTGATATCTGTATACTTGGTCAAGCAAACCTAAACTGACATACTCTGAGTACTGTACTGAGATTGTAGAAGGTATCATGTAAATGACATGCCCTAGTCTGAGCTAATCGAGGTCCAACCTTTATCCCTAGTTGGAAGGATGTAAGTATCGTGCCACGGGTACTAACATTGTCAGTGTGGATCTACTAAACTGGCATTTCGAAAGACTAAGAAGTCACCCTCCACTGGCAGGTGTCCCTAAAAAAATGTCAACCCTCTATATGTAGGAAGACCTCTCATACCTATGCTGGCTACCTAGTTCTGGAAATTTGGAACTACTACTAAAGGTCATACCCTCTACTGCCAGGTGAGCCCCTATCCCTGGGGTCGCTCGGTGATAATCCTACTCCCAACTAAACTGACACTGGCACTGGCACTAAATTGAACTAAATTCAACTGAACATTATTTCTAATAGTGCTCATCATGATCATAAATATCAAAGTATAATGATAAGGTCTATGCCTTAACTGACTTATTACTTAAAAATCTAAAATCATGTAAAACACATAAGTATCGGGTGTTCATAATCCACTAGCACTGAATGATCATAAAATTTAACATCAAAGCTTAAAATTGTAGTATGGAATCATGGTTCAAATACCCAAAATATAAAATTTTCCCCAAATAAGTGAGACACATGAACTTGAACATGGGAACGTATTAAACATGAGAAAACAACATGATTACATGGCTAAATTCATAATTTGGGGATTTAACATGATATGACAAGGAAATTTGTATCTCAAAACATGAAAATGCTTAATTCACTTGAAAACACTTGTATACATGGATTGTAAGTGATTTAGTAAGCAATTCATGGATTACTTTCATGAGATTCATGAATGATTTCATAAAGTAGTAGAATATTTATACTTGTAAAATTAAAATAGGGTTTTCGGGGTTCAATGAGTGAAGGGACTCATTGATGAATACCCCACATACCTAAATTTATTAATTTCTTGATGAAATCTTGAAATTGGAACTTGAATTCTTGAGTTCTTGGGGGAGAAATCTTGAATTTCTTATTCTTGGGAAGAAACCTAATTTCTTTTCTCTTGAGAGTGGAGAGGAGAGTAAATATTGTTAATTGACTAATGATATGAAACTATCATTTATAGGTTGATTTAAGTCGTGGGGGTAGGGTTTGAGGTAAGGAAACGATAAAAATACCCCTAGGGAAATTGAATAAAAATTGCAGGAATTTCTTTAGTTGATGACTTGTTTGATAGCCTATCAACTAGTTGATGGCTTGTCAACCACTGTCAGCTTCTCTTCAAGATCTGGTTAAGGTTGACAACTTAGTTGATAGCCTATCAACTAGTTGACGGATTGTCAACCTAGTCGTCACTTTTCCTTCATAGATGTAGGGTGTTTCTGGTTAAGGTTGATGGCGTGGTTGATAGCTCATCACTTAGTTGACGGCTTATCACTTAAAGTGGTCACCTTATTGATAGACGAACATGCTGAGGTAAAATTAGCATAACTTTCCACTTCAATATCATATTAAGGTGAAACTAGATGCGTTGGAAAGAAGACTCAAAGACCTTTCATTTGATATATAATAGGAAAACTAAATCATTATATTTTAAGAGTTACACTTGTTTAAATTTGACCCTTGTAAGATCAGATACTAAAACTTAATCGATACAAGTGCTCTCAACTCGACTTTACTCAAAGGGCTTCTTATGGCCATGATTTGCATCGAAAACACTTTATATACAAGGTAAATGATCATGAAACATATATTTCTATACAAATCCTAGGATTAGAGTTTATACACGTAAGAACGATGATTTAAATTCTAGCTCAAAAGTACGGGGTGTTACACCATCATACCAGAATATCTACACAATTCAATCCATGGGTACAACCTAGAAAACTAGAAATAAACCAAATTGTCTAGGTCTAAAACAAGTGGACAAGAACATAGTGTAGAAAAGATCCATGACTACTTAGAAGATGATGCTTACCCTTGGATTAGAAATTGATTACTGCTTATAGATGAGGTCTCATTTGAGCTATTGGAATATGCTCTAGACTAAAAAAAATAGCACAGGGTAGTATTAGTAAAAAACCATGGTGAATTAATAGGGTCATAAACCAAATTAACTTAATAAATGCGAGCACTCAACTAATAATATGTAAGCAAGAAATAATCATGTAATATTAAAAATTATCCATTCAATTAGTCTTTGCTTCATAGATTCACTTAAACAAGCAATCAAGTAAATAAGGAAAACATATTACAATTACAATATATTCAAGTCAAGTCAACTACCATGACTCACTAAACAGAAAACTCCCTTGTCACAAATACCACTTTATTAAACTTTCAACAACATTAACTTAGTTCAACTATCATATCAATAACCAAGACCACACAAAGATCCAACAATAGCAAATAATGATATAACTCGGTTCACTCAAGAAACGATCAAACTCTCCCATATTGTATACACACATGCTACGAATTTATAAACCCCCACTAACTATGACCTACAGGGAACAAGCTTAGTTCATGTAAAAAATAATGCAGACAACTAGTGCCTGCCCTATTATCCCAAATCAATGTTATACCACTCTTATTCCAATGTCTCAACCCATATACTCTGTAAATTTACCAATTCGGTGGTGATCAACCATTATCGATTTATCTCACAATGTCAAACATTACCACATCATGTATACTCACAAAATAAGATAATTTAAAAACACTTTCACAACAAACAAGCTTGTTTTATATAATCTTATTATAGGTGATCAAAACCAACTTGTATATATATTCAACAATTATATCATTCAATAGCATACATTGTAACAAGTAGATAAATAGTCAGTTAAATTCACACATAATACAATTTGAGTTTAACTCAAATTCAATCATTACCTAGCTCAATTCAATCCCTAAAATACTCTTATAAACTTGAGCCTTGCCTTTTCTTAAAGCTTCAGATTAATTATGGTCTAACATAATACAAGGAACACTCTAATAATTTTTAGGATTATAACCTAGTCTTATAACTCCAAGGTTAAATTCATAAATTATTCCCTTATTTAGGGGTTTTCTACCTTCATTCCACTTTAATTCTATCAATTCCCATTTACAAGAGGCAATTCTAGTAATATACTCAAAATCTATCAACCTTTGGCCAAAACCCAAGGCTTTACACTTATTTTTACTACTTTGTACTAGAAAATCCACTTAGGTCAAGTTAATTCCTCTACCATGACCAAAACCTAAAGATTCTAGAGAATAATTAGTGAAAACTAGTTAAATAGGTGGAATAAGTCAAGTTAATTCCTCTACCATGACCAAAACCTAGAGATTCTAGAGATTAATTAGTGAAAACTAGTTAAATAGATGGAATAACTTACCTCATTAATAAAATTTAGGTGTAAACTATGCTATTTGACCTAAATTACCATCTCTTAGACTTGAATGAGTTTGGAACTAAAATAATATTTTAAGTCTAAAAACTACTATTTTCTATGCATAGCCTGCTATAGCGGCTCGATTCCTATTATAACAGCCTTGCTATTATAGGATCTTCCTGCTATAACAGGATTTACAATTATTGACTTCTACTATAGCGAGCCTTCCTCCCACTATAGGGGCATAGGTAAAGCAGTAACTCCAGATAGTCCTAATTTTTGCTAATTTTACAACACACTTCCATATTTCAACCTCTCAAGCTAACTTCTTTACATCAATCATTATATCCGAAGTTCTACTAATCTAATTTTAATTCTATAAATTTCTACAAAATTCTTAACTTCTTAGATAACATGTTAAGAGCTTAAATCATATAATTATTGACTGATCCATTACCAGATTTATCTAGAAAACACCACACTTGAAATTCATCCAAGACTAGCCTAGCATAAAATTTGTAATACTTTATTTAGAAGAATCTTAACTCGAATTTGGCATACTAAGCTAAACCATAATAACAAAAAGGGTCATTACACTTCTACAACATTATTCATCGAAAATAAGGTGGGAATTCTCCAACTCTAAAGGTAAATCAAGCTTGTATACAGTTAGTATTGACATATTCCTATTATAGGTGACGTGCCCATAGTGTGCTTTTTTTATTCTTATTTCTACCTTGCTTAGTCGGCCTATGATACCCACTGAGTATAAATAGATCATACTCATCCCTACTGTGCCCATTCTATGTAGATCTAGGTACGAGTGCACTGCACGATACTTGATTCAGGCGATACTCAGAGTTCATTTGAGATAGTGGTTGATCTATGTATCTGGAGTTGCCTACTATATTTTCTTATCAAGACTATGTCTTATTTGTATTCAGAGATAGAGTTTATTTCTTTTTGGATATCCTATGTATATTTTGACTTCGAGCTATATTAGTTGGTTTTTGCAATGTGACACTAGGTTTTGGAATATTCTTACAGTACTTTTGGTTATGTATTTTCCTCTATTGTTATATATATGTGGTTCGACTCTGCTCTAGGAGTCTAGCCTTGGTTTTTAGTATTGTCTTCTACTTTTTATTTGTTTGGGTGATAGACTCACTTGTCAAGGCTTACTGATATAAGTGTCATCATGACCTTTATTTTTTGGTTGTAACAAATTAGTATTAGAGCAACCAGGTTCATTGGTCTCAATAGTGTAAGAATGAAGTGTCTAATAGAGTCTCATAGATTAGTACATAACATTCGTATCTATCTTGGAGAGACTATAATATGTATTTAGGAAATTTTTATTATTTTATTCCTCATTTTATGAATCTTTCATACCTTTTATTCTAAGTAATCTTTCACTCTTTTTTGTGCTTGTATCTGAGTACGGTATTTCTAGATCAAGAGTTCAGCCTTCATTTGTGTTACTTCCTCAGGTGGGGTCTCGATCAGCCAGATTTACTATGCCTCTTATTATTGAGAGCATAGTTATATCTTTTTAGGATTAAAAATGGTTTGAGAGATTCACTCATTTGGGTATACCCAGGTTCAACGGTGCTATGGGTGGAGATGCCTATGAGCTCTATATTGATAGTCATGAGAAGTTGCATAAAATTGGCTTGATTGAGTCACATGGGGTTGCTTATACTACTTACCAATTGAGAGATGCAACCAAGGATTGGTGGAGGTCACTTGTTAGTTGTAGACTTCTTGGTTCTCTAGTAATGACTTGGATCAGTTTGCTGAGGCCTTCTTGGAGTGGTTTGTGTCTTATAGTATGAGGGAACAAATAAGAGACAAGTTTTATCACTTAGACCAGGCTCCATGATTGTTACAGAGTATGAGGCATGTTTCCATGCCTTATCTAAGTATTTTTATGCTAGTATTACACCGAGTTTAAGAAAATTTAGGAGTTCATGAAGGGGTTACATGTTTTTCTTCAGCTAGCTATGATTCAGATAGTAGTGTATGGGGCATTATTTTGGAGTATATTGGATCATGCTAGGATGATAGAGGCTATTCTTTAAGGATTTTAAGGAGGTGCCAAGGGGGTGCACCATAAAGGTAAGTTTAGAGGTTATACTTCTTAAGGTAGATATTTTTGAAGTTTTTGCGAGTTTCTTGGTAGACTTGTGTAGGAAACCTTACAGGGTTCAGATAGTGGGTCTTTTATTTTAATAACTGTGGGTGGTCATTCTAGCTCAATCATACCTCCTCTTATTGAGTTGGGTTATAGAGGTTTCTTTGTGTATGATGAGGTTGGATATTTAGCTAAGGACTATTACTATCGTGTTGTTAGGGCTACTCCTATATTTATAGTGAGAGGTAGAGATTCTGTTAGGTATGTGCGAGGTAGAGGTAGTGATGCCCATGGTAGTGGTCGCAGGGCTAATAAATTAGGTAGTGGTCGCGAACAATGCTATGCTATACCCACTAAACCATAGATAGAGGATTTTAATGCTATTATTACAGGTGTTGTCCCTATTTATTTTAGATATTCATATATATTATTTTTTTGGGGTTGACTATCTTCTATGTGTCTTCATATTTTACTTTGGATTTTAATTCTGCTAGTGAGCCTTTGCCATGCCTATCCGTGTATCTACTCTTATAGGAGACTCTTTAGTGGTGGATCGGTTGTACCAATCTTATGTTATGACATTCACTGGGCATGAGACTTGGGTAGATCTGATTATCTTAGACATAGTAGATTTAGACGTCAATCTTGGATATGTATTGGTTGAATCCTTACCATGCTATCTTTAATTATTATGCTAAGACCATGACTTTAGCTTTGTTGGGTATGCTAGGATAGCTTGGAAGAGTGTGCCTCATTTGGGTCCCAAGAGAGTTTTATATTTTCTTCAGGCTCATTGCTTGGTTGAGAGGGGATATTAGTCTTATTTGGCTCATATTCATGATACTAATGTTGCTTCACATCCTTCTTTAGATTTTATTAGTATTTTCTATGAGTTCATGGATGTTTTCCCTATGGATTTTCTTGGTATGCCTCCATATGATGATATTAACTTTGCTATTAATGTTGTTTCTTTTTATAAGATGGCCCAAGGTAAGTTGAAGTAATTAAAGGATCTATTACAGGAGTTATTAGATTAGGAATTTATCCAATCTAGTGTATTACCTTGGGGTGTGCCTGTCTTATTTGTAA
Source organism: Capsicum annuum (assembly GCF_002878395.1). Taxonomy (NCBI): domain Eukaryota; kingdom Viridiplantae; phylum Streptophyta; class Magnoliopsida; order Solanales; family Solanaceae; genus Capsicum; species Capsicum annuum. The sequence continues at coordinate 168,544,876 of NC_061115.1, read as the reverse complement.
ATAAAAAATATGGGTCTACACGTATGTGTATTGATTATCGATAGTTGAACAAGGTGATGGTTAAGAATAGCTTCAGGGTGCTATGGTGTTTTTAAAGATTGATTTGAGATTTGGGTATCACCAATTAAGGATTAGAGCTTTTGATATTTTGAAGACAGCTTTTTAGACTTGGTATGATCATTATGAGTTACTAGTCATGTCCTTCGGGTTGACCAATGCCCCAACAGTATTTATGAAGTTGATGAACTAGGTATTTTTATCGTATCTCAACTCCTTTATTATTGTATTTATAGATGATATATTAGTTTATTCTAAGAGCGAGGATGATAATTAAGAGCATTTGAACATTGTGCTTTAGAGATTGAGGGATGAGAAGTTGTATACTAAGTTCTCCAAGTGTGAGCTTTGGTTGGAGTCTGCTTTCTTCTTGGGTCACGTGGTGACCAAGGATGGTATTATGGTCGATCTGACTAAGATTACAGCAGTTTGTGATTAGGTTAGGCCCACTTCTCTAATGGAGATTTAGAGTTTTGCTGGTTTAGCAGGGTACTATCAACGTTTTATTAAGGGTTTTTCATTTGTCACAGCTTCATTGACCAAGTTAACTTAGAAGAAGATTTATTTTAATGGTTCGATGCTTATGAGGTAAGCTTTTAAAAGATCAGGGATTGTTGACATCAAATCCTATATTGACTTTCCCCAAGGAGGGCATGAGTTTTACTAGTTTATGATGCTTTAAGTATTAAGTTGGGTACTATGTTGATGCAGAGGGGTAAGATGATTGCATATGCTTCTCATTAGTTGAAGTCCCATTAGAGGAATTACCCTACCCATGATCTGGAGTTGTGCTTAGTTGTATTTGCTTTAACGTTTTTGGGGCACTACTTATATGGAATCCATTATTAGCTCTTCTCAAATCATTGTAGCCTTTAGTATTTCTTCACCCAGCGAGATCTTAACATGAGGCAGTGTCATTGGCTGGAGTTGTGTAAGGATTCTGACTTGACTATACTCTATCATCCAGACAAGGGTAAGGCATTTGCAAATATCTTGATCCAAAAGTTGACTAGCATAGGTAGCTTGGTGTATCTTTTGATCCAGGAGAGACTTTTGTTCTTAGAGGTTTAGTATTTTGCAAACCAGATGATTAGGCTTGATATTTTGATACCTGGGTATGTTTTGGAGTTTGTGGCTAGATCTTCCTTGATGGAGCAGATTTAGGCTCATTAATTTGATGATGTTAGGTTGAGAGTGATTTGGGATAAGGTGTTTAGTAGTTAGATGAATGAATCCTTACTTGATTTAGATGGTATTTTAAGGATTGGAGACTGAGTTTATTTGTCGAGAGTGGATGATTAAATTAGATTGATTTTGGAGGATACCCATTGTTCTAAGTATTCTATCCATCTAGGAGTGACTAAGATGTATCATGACTTGAGACAGCATTATTGGTGGGGTGGTATAAGGAAGGATGTAGCAAATTTTGTAGCTTATTGCCTTTTTTGCCAGTAGGTGAAGGCTGAGCATTTGAGACCTGGTGGTTGGCTTTAGATGTTACCAATTTTTGAGTGGAAATGATAATAGATCACTATAGTCTTTGTGATTGGGTTGCCTCGTACTTCTTATGGTTCGAATAGTGTTTGGGTTACCATGGATCTATTGAACTCCTTCTTAGGTTTTTTTAGTGCCAAAAGGTTAGCCCGTATCTATATGTATGACATTATACATCATCATGGTGTGCTAGTGTCTCTTGGATTGAGGTTCAATGTTTACATCTCACTTTTGGAAGGCTAAGGAGGATTTAGGTACCCAAGTTGATATTAGCATACTAAGGAGGATTTGGGTACCCAAGTTGATATTAGCCCAACTTTTCACCCTCATATCGATGGTCGGTCGGAGAAGACTATTTAGGTTTTAGAGGATATTCTCTGTGCTTTTGTGATAGATTTTGGTGGCTAGTGGGAGAAACATCTAGCTTTAGTGGAGTTTGTGTATAGTAATAACTATGATTCTAGTATTGAGATGGATCCTTTTGAGGCATTATGTTGTAGGCATTGTCGCTCTCTCCAGTGGGTTGGCTTGATTTTTGATATTAGACCTCTAGGTACGAACTTGTTTCAAGAGTCCTTGGATAGAGTTTGGGTCATTCAGGATAGACTTCGAGCGGCCCAGAGTAGCAAAATTTCTATGTGGATTAAAGACTTTATGCCTTGAGATTTAGTGTTGGTGATTGAGTCTTCCTTCATGTGTCGACCATCCAGTTTCTTATGTTTCCATGCTTCAACATTACAGTCCGAATGAGTCTCATGTCATTCATTGGGATTCAGTTTAGTTAGATGAGAGATTGTCTTTTATTGAAGAGCCTGTCTCCATTCCAGCTAGGGATGTTAGGCAGCTGAGTTCTAGAGATACTCTAGTAGTTAAGGTCCAGTAGAGACATCAACCTATAGATAAGGCTACTTGGGAGGTTGAGTTCTCGTATAATCATTGTCTATTAATTTAAAACTCTATTTTCCCCATTTCCCAAGAACTTCTATTTTATTTTTCATGTTTCTACCTAAGTTGAGAATCAAAACCCCATTTTTATCATTTTTGGGACTTGGATTTGGACAATTCCAAAGAGATTTTTGAGATTTCTTTCATGGGTAAGTTTCTAACCTTATAATTATCATTTTCCTCTTGATTTTATCTCCAAAACAAATTTAAATCCTTTATTTCAAAATGAATTCTAGAGGCTTTTGCTGGTAAAGCTTGAAAATATTTTTTCTTTGATTTGATCCTCACTTTAACTTATTTTATGGTTTTCAGCTGTAGACTTCTATAAGTATGGGGAACATGTTTCTAAAATGAAATTATTATTATCATTTTTTCAAAAACTTGTTTTGGGGGCCCATTTTGACCTCAACTCGAATGTAGGCAATATCAGTATTGTTGGCTTTCTTTTGATGCATAGATTCTATATTTATGTGTTTTAGTTGATTTTGGATCTGCTTGTGAGGGGAAACCTCCATGTTTAAGGCTATTGGGTCGATTTTTTGCTTTTAAGGTAGGTTATGGCTTAACTTCCCTCAGACTAGACTGGTAGTTAATATTGGTATAAAATCATGTTATGGTATAGGAACTAATTATGAAAATAATGTTGTTATTGTGTTATGCCTGTGTGGAGGCTTGTATTGTTGTTATTTGGTGGTTTTGAGACATTATCTATTATGTGTGACCGTATGGGGTCTTATATGATGATATTGTCCTGTTATTTGAATAATTGGTTGCTATTTTGGTCTAAAATTGTCTAAATTGGTATTATATGGTATCAAATGTCATATTATGGTATATCTTACTCTATTGGTATATGGGTTATGTTGGATCATAGATGATTGGTTTATTAAGTGGATTTTAGCTTATGTACTTGGTATATTGGTTGGAATTAGAAATTCTCATTTGGTTGGTTGTGAGCATTTCATCCTCATATCATATTCATTCATTGATCATTGGTACTACTAAAATACTGAAAATACTGACATTTCTGATAGAAAATGTGACATCTTTAAAAACCCTCTGCGGATGTATGTTCCAGAGAGGAGTTATGGATATTGAATTGGTTATTGGATTTTATATGGGTTGACGAACCTCCCATAGGTCCTACCTGGGAGCATAGCTCGGTAGGTGTACATGGAGGTTGTGTGACAACCTCGTGCATTATATCACATCATCATCATCATATTCATTGCATTTCATATGTATATATATTGTGCTTATTTTGTGTTGTATTATTGTCTTTGATGTGGTATCTGTCCATGTGTACGTTTTTAATACTTGTGTGTGTAATATTCACATATTTATATGGTGGATTTGTGTGTGGTATATGCAAATGTTATAGAACTATTAGTGGAGATGGTGTGGGCTACTATTCAGGACATTTTTTGATTGCAGGTGACATTCCCATAGTGTGTATTTTGTTTTCTTATTTTCTACTTTGCTCAGTCGTCTTATTATACATACTAACTATAAGTTGACCTACACATCCCTACTACACCCTTTCAGTGCAGATCCAGGTACAATTGTGCCAGAAGATAATTGATTCAAGGGGTACTTGGAGTCCATTTGAGGTAGCAGTTGATCTATGTACCCGGAGTTGACTACTACCTTTTTTTTAAAATCTAAACTATGTCTTATTTGTATTTAGAGACAATTTTTCCTTTTTGGATATCTTATGTATATTTTGACTATGATTTGTATTAGTTAGTTCTTATACTGTGACACCAGATTTTGGGATATTCAAATGGTATTTTTGGGTATGTATTTTCTTCTATTTATATATATGTGTGGGTTGACTCCTCTTTAGGAGTCTAGCTTTGGGTTTTGGTATTGTCTTCTATTTCTTATCAGTTTGGGTGATAGGGTTACTTGTCATGGCTTGCCGCGACAAGTGGCATCATGACACTTGGTTTTTGGGTCATGATAATATGATACTAGAACTCCTAAACAAGTTAATTGATTCAACTCCTTTTTCATTTCCACCTTGATAACTTCTAATTTTTTCGAGCAAAAATCCATGTACTTGAGTCTAAGGGCATATGCCTCAATATTATTGTAACAACCTAAAGTGTGAAATTATTGTTTTAGGTATTTTAGCCATGTTTCGCTTCCTCCTAGTTGTTACATGCTAGTTATGAGGTGTGGAAATGGTTGAAACAACCCCTAATATATTCAGAAATAATTTGGAAGAGTTTAAGACTCTTAGAGGCTTTTAAAGCCATTAGTTTGACTTTGGTCAATATTTTAGATTTTGAGTGACGGATGACAATTTGGACAGATCCATTAGATCCAAAGTGTCAATTTTGGATTAGTAGCGGGGTTTGTTCGAGTTTGAAACTTTTATTTTGCGTTTCAATTCTTTATTTGAAAATAAGTCAAAATAAACTTTTAGAGGTCGCGGGGGATAATTTGTTGTAAAAAACCTTTTTTAAAAAAATTTGACATTTTCATTAAATCCAAAATATCGAAAATAGCCTAGTATAATATATGATTTAACTTTATGGAGTCTTGAATGAATCTCGAGAGTCCATCTGAAGAATCTACAGACTTGTATTTCAGCTAAACTGTTGAATCTAGTACAAGGCAAAAACCTTCTTTGTGTTCGTGAGCCCTAGGTTGCGTTTGCAGAGAAGGAAAACACTCTTCATCATGAATGTAAAGATGGGACCGCATTCACAAAGAGTTGACTCCTCTTTCATCATGATCAACCTCTTATCCGTGTTCGTGAAGGCCATTTAATTCTGCCCAATTATTGTCCCTTGTACTCACAAGGTATTCACCACGATCACAAGATACTATTCCTAGAACAGTATATATTCCTCATTTTTTTGCAATTCCCCTTATTTTTGGACCTTGGAGCTCTGGAAGGGGTGATTTCTAGGATTTTCTTCACCATTCTTGCTTGGGTAAGCTTCAAAATCATCTTCCCATTATATTTCATTGATTTTATCTTCAAAAATCCTTATTTTCTTGATTTCAAAATGTATTTTTGAGGTTTTACCGGTAAAGCTTTAAATTAATTTTTCTTTGAGTTGAGCCACATTTTAAACTCATTTTCATATGGGTATTCAACTGTAGAATCCTATTTCTATGGGGAACATAATTCTAAAATAAAATTATGGTTTTACCTCTTTCAGTTTCGAGCCCATTTTTGAAGTAATTTTGGACCCGTCTTAAAAATAGTCGATATGAGTATCATTGGATTCCTTTTAATGTGTAGATGATACTTTTGAAAGTTTTAGCTTGTGTCGAGATTGTTTGAGAGGGTAATTCTCCACATTGAAGATTTTAGGCTTGGATTTCTACTTTTCGAGGTAGGTTATGACTTAATTTTCTTCAGAATGGGTTGGATAGTTAACAAACATGTAAAGTATGCTATAGGTTAGGGAGTTATCATAGGATTTATACTTGAGAACTCCAACCTCCATAAGCCCCAAAGTTGGTTTCTTCAGTAATGATTTCTTTTTTTAACTCTACTTGATCTAGATTATTGTATTGTCTATTATTCACATGTACTCATTCTTTATGAATTATAAATACTTTGTCGATTGAATATGATACTAGAACTCCTAAACAAGTTAATTGATTCAAATCCTTAGTTATTTTCACCTTAACAACTTCTTTTTTCTTCATGCAAAAATTCATGTACTGAAGGCTAATGGCGTAAGCTCCAAACTCATCTTCCCATTAAATTCATTGAATTTATCTTCAAAAGTACCTTATTTTCTTGATTTCAAAATGTATTTTGGGGAGTTTTTACGGTAAAAATTTAAATTAATTTTTCTTTGAGTTGAGCCACGTTTTAAACTTATTTTCATATGAATTTTAATCTGTAGACTCCTATTGCTATGGGGAACATAATTATAAAATAATATTATGCTTTTTCTCCTTCCAGTTTCGAGCCTGTTTTTTGAACTAATTTTGGACTTGTCTTAAAAATAGTCGATATGACTATCATTGGATTACTTTTAATGTGTAGATAATACTTTTGATAGTTTTAGCTTGTGTCGAGACCGTTCGAGAGGGTAATTCTTCACATTAAAGATTCCAGGCTTGGATTTCTACTTTTTGAGGTAGGTTATGACTTAACTTTCTCCTGACTAGGTTGGGTAGTTAACGAACTTGTAAAGTATGCTATATGTTAGGGAGTTATCATAGTATTTATACTTGAGAACTCCATCTTCCATAAGCCCTAAAGTTTGTTTCTTCAACAACAATTTCTTATTTTAACTCTACTTGATCTAGATCATTGTATTGTCACTTCTGCACTTTTGACACAAGGGTCAGCTCTGGCGCTTTTTGAATTATAAATCCTTTTTTGATTGAATATGATACTAGAACTCCTAAAAAATTTAATTGATTCAAATCCTTAGTACTTCCACCTTGACAACTTCTATTTTCTTTGTGCAAAAATCCATGTACTTAAGGCTAAGGGCGTATACCAAAATTTTATTGCAATAACTTGAAGTGAAAAAATTTCCTTTTTTATGTATTTTAATTAGTTTTCCCTTCCCCTAGTTGTTAGATGCTGGTTATGAGGTGTGGAATGGTTGACACGATCTCCAATGCATTCAGAGATGATTTGAAAGAGTTTAAGACTGTTAGGAGCCGTTTGGTAGGGTGTATTATTTTGATAATTCATGTATTAAAGTGTGGTATTATTTAATACATTATTTGGTAGCAAATTTTGAGCAATATATAATTAATACATGGATTGTTTATACACCCTACATGGTATTATATGGTGTATAACTAATACACTCAATTTGGTAGGATTAGTAATCCATGGATAAATATGAGTAAAGACAAAAATGTCTTCAAATTCCTTTAAATCTTTTATAAATCTTTTTCACTTTATTCAATGTGAGTTATTTCTTTTCAATTTATCAAGATGATAATATTCCTCCAAATAATTTTAGTCATAAAAAAATTATTCCATTAACTTAAAAAATACTCATTGGTTAAAACTCGAAAACAAATTGCATGATTGCTTTAAAACTCTACGGAACATAATTTTATGTTAACAACGATTCTATTGTTTCATTTAAAAGTTACCCATACCTCCCTCCAACTTAAGAACACCACAAAGTGGGAACAACAAATAAATAATGAACAAATAAAAAAAGATAACAACAACAACAAAAAAAATAGTTCTGGCAAGTGAATGATTAAATCTTAAGATTTCAAAGTAAGTTATTAGCTATATTATTGATTTTTTTTATTTTTAAAAAATAATAATAAAGCTTTGCAAGGAAAATACCCAAAGTTATAGTATGTTGAGGGTATTTTTGTAAACAAATAATATTATTTTTAAAATATAACACTACATATTATTTTCAATACATCAAACCAAATACTGCATAAAAAATAATTCCAACATTACTAATCCCAGTATTACTAATTCCAACACTACTAATTCCAGCATTACTAATATGTCCTATTCAATATTATGTTATACACCCTACAAAATGACGTCTTAGAGACTTTAAAAGCTATTAGTTTGACTTCAGTTAATGTTTTGTATTTTGAGTGCCAGATGACAATTTGGACAAATCCATTAGATCCAAAGTATCAATTTTAGATTTATATAAGGGTTGGTTCAATTTTGGAACTTTTATTTTGCATTTCAATCCTTCGTCTGAAAACTAGTTAAAATAAGCTTTTAGAGGTCACGGGAGCTAATTTGTTGTAAATGGTCTTTTTTCAAAAAATCTGACATTTTCATTGAGTCCAAAACATTAAAAAAATGCCTAGTAGCATATATGGTTTAGCTTTATGGGGTCCTTAATGAATCTCGAGGCGATCACGAGGTAATATTCATAGAACAATATAAATTCCTCATTTCTTGTAATTTCCATCATTTTTGGATCTTGGAGCTTCGGAAAGGGTGATTTCTAGAATTTTCTTCACCATTCTTGCTTGGGTAAGCTCCAAACTCATCTTCCCATTAAATTTCATTGATTTTATTTTCAAAATAACTTATTTTCTTGATTTCAAAATGTATTTTTGAATTTTTAATCGATAAGGCTTTAAATTGATATTTCTTTGAGTTGATCCACGTTTTAAACTCATTGTCATATGGATTTTCAACTGTAGACTCCTATTGCTATGGGAAACATAATTCTAAAATAAAATTATGGTTATACCCCTTTCAGTTTCAAGACTGTTTTTCGAACAAATTTTGGAACCATCCTAAAATTAGTCGATATGAGTATCATTGGATTCCTTTTAATGTATAGATGATACTTTTGATAGTTTTATCTTGTGTGACCATTCGAGAGGTTAATGCTCCACAATGAAGATTCTAGGTTTGGATTTCTACTTTTCGAGGTAGGTTATGACTTAACTTTCTTTAGAATGGATTGGGTAGTTAATAAACATGTAAAGTATGCTATAGGCTAGGAAATTATCATAGGATTTATATTTCTAGAGCATTACTATTATCGCATATATATATATATATATATATATATATATATATATATATATATATATATATATATATATATATAATAAATATAGAATTACCACAACCCATAACATACTTTAAATGCCTTGAAATCATCGTAGATGAGTTCATAGGTATAGAAAGAAGCTATGAAATCACAACCCATAGCATACATTACATGTTCTTGATTTATAGCCTCAACCCTAGAAAGAGGGTATTTATACACTCATAGATTTATAAAATACCACCATAGATGATTTCATAAATTAAAACTACAAAGAGGATAAAGTAAAAACTAAGAACCCTAATGTAGAGCCCTTGACGCCTTATTTTCTCTCCAATTATTTGATGATCCAAAGATGTCTTGTAATTGTGGATAAGTGCTCTTTATATAGCCCTCAAATACATGCAACCAAGTTCCAAAGGGAGTATATATATAATGACAAATAAACCCTCAACTTTAACCAACATACAAAGGGATTAGATATAAGGACAAAACAGCCCCTCAACTTAAACCAAAATAAAACCTAACTTTTAGACGTGTTTGAAGGGTGTGCGGCATGCAACTGAGTTCTAGTTTAGGGGTCAAGTTTTGTGTCTTATTTGGGAGCCAAAACAGTAGCTACTGGAAGTATAGTGTGTGGCACAAAGGTGATATCAAGATTTGGAGGGCGTGGTGCACCATGTTCTCCACAACATGCAATTTCGTTCAATGTTTGTTCTATGCTTCTCATCTAACTTGTTCCTTGTTTCTCCACTCATCATGGCTCATGTAGCTTGTGTGCAGGACTTATTTACTTCTATATATGCTTCAATTCTCTTCTAAACATCTCATAACAAAATTCGTTTACAACACGATAAAACTCATTGAAAATACATGAGAACAGGCATAACTTAGCCCGATTTAACTAATTATTGCATCTAATCACGATTTGATCATTTTGACTCTTGAATTGATTCAAACACAGCTAAAACACTCAAAACATGAATATAGCACAGACAGACAAAAATAACCCTAAATATGTACAAAAACACGCCAAGTTATCCTCAAAACTAAGCTTAAATGTGGGTAGAAGTTTGCTAATAAGTGTATACTTGCACCTATGATCACAACCTCACATTTAAAGCTTTGTTCTTCCTCGAACAACTCATTACACTCATCTACATCATGGAGGACTCTAACATAACCATTTGAAACAAGACACTCAAGCTAGCACTACAACGACTATCATAGGTAGCAAGTTCACAACAAGCATGTAACATAATCAACTTCAAATACATGAATGACTACTCAAACCCTCCTAGACTCAAGAATTTACTCCACAAAATGAGAAAATTCATGAAAATTTCTCAGTCAAAAAATCATATAAGTCATCTATCCATCATTAAGCCTTCGCCCTAACCACAAGAAATTTACCCATATTCACTCACAAATATGCAATTTATCACAAGGATGGATGTAGTAATCAAGTTCCGCTCATTGTCACAAGTAATTCACGTGTCACAAAAGATGAACCATGATCTATCCCTTAGTGTAGTACTCCTCTAATATAATAATATCAAAGCTCAAGATCAATAAGGACTCTAAAGGTTGTAATGTAGGCTAAGGGATGGGTAGGAACTATTTTTGTCAAGAATATTGACTAATTTTCCCAAGCGCTTTAATACATCATATTTTTCATTAAAATCATCTTCAACCAACCTTATTTTCACCACTTTTATCTTCCACAACTCTCTTTTGTTTGCCCCTTTCTCTTTAGGCTAGCTTACAATTCTTCAGATGTGATTACTTGTAATCAACACATGATTCACTTATTTTGATCAATTTTTTTCATTATATTACTCTACTCCAACAACACATAAACTTTTTAAACACACCCATAGACTATCATTTTGGGGCTTCAACTTCACTTTTTCTTTTCTTTAACTTTACACTCCTTAACATCTTAATTTTTTACAACCAAAGTACTTAGGAGTTTTAGATTAAATTATGGTTAATTGAAAGAAATGGAATAAGCTACATATGAGGATATCAATTAATAGTCTAAAGGCTTAATGGGATGACTAAGATCATGCATTATGAGTAGATAAAGAAGGTATAAAATGACTATCAAAGAAATGCTTATATCATCTCCTAAACTGAACATTCTTTATTTAACTTTATAAACACCGAAAAAGTTCTAGACATCATTATGCAAACATGGACTACAAAAAAACCTTACACATATATGGCACATGTTCAACTCAAGAAGGATCCCTACAAACTCTCAATCAAGTAACTACAAGAATTCAATTAAATCTAAAATCACATAAGATCCAAATAACTGAGCCTAGGTGTCTCAAAAAAGTAATTCAATTCCTTAACATGCTTTTTACTTTACAAAACTTGCATCATATAGTCATGTATCCTAACACGAGCACCTATCATCCAACAAGTGAAAGGGTTTTAGTTATTAAACCCTAATAACTAAATTTCCCTCAAGATGGTCATTGTCCATCCATCATCGGAAAAAGTCCTTAAACTATCACTAATAATTTTAAATTTTTCTCTTAAAAAAAATAGATACCGGTACGAAAGGCACCCCTTGAAAATGAACCGAAAAGAAAAACCAAGGAGTGAATGAAGTGTGCTACTACAAAAGAAAAACAACTAAAACTTAACCAACTAAGAATTAAAATTAAACATAAAAACAAAGACTCGGACTCTTATAACATCACTTCATCCTAAACACATCATAAGATTTCCCATCCCACACTTAAAATCATACTTTATCCCAAAGGTACAATTTAAAAATAAAGAATAAAAATACTCGTTGAGGCCTCTAGGCCAAGCTAATAGTATCATATCCATCAATAGGTCTGAAGGACTCCACACTCAGTATTTTACTTGCTTATTAGTTTAGATCTCATGTACTCAGTCTTTCCTTCAACCTCTAAACATCAAATAAAAATAAAACCAAAGGTGATACTAAAGAAAATAAAAAATAATAACAAACTATCTTAACTTGGGTTGCCTCCCAAGAAATGCCTGATTTATTATTATGTCACGAATCACATTATAACTATCCTCCTCAACCTCACTTTATTTTCCATCTTTGGGCCCATGTTCTCCTTCTTTTTTGAACTCTTGATGTTCACACTTTAGTATTGCAACTTTTTTCACATTTACCTTTTTATGATCCTATTCATTCTTTTCAAGCTTAGGCTTATAAATAAAATTAGGCAACTCTATGAGAGAGTTCAAAGAGGTAATTATAATATTTCACTCCCTTATCTCACACTTATTCACTTCCATAACTGAAATCATGCATAGGTCTTTGTAGTGTGAGGGTGTCTAAGGAATTAGGTGTTAAGTAATTTGTACACTTTGAAAACCACCATTTCATAATTCAGTCTCATATTGAATGTGCCTTCGTTTATTTCTTTCAAAGCTCAACTGGTATCCAAGAAAGGACGTCCCAGTATAAGTGGTACCTTGTATTATGCATCATGGGTAAGAATAGTAAATTCATAAGGAATAAAGAAATTACCAATCTTAATGAGATCATCTTTAATAGTTCTTTTGAGGACCACTCAAGTTCTATTTGCCACCTATAGCACAAATGAGGAGGGCCTTGGCTTCCCTAAAATAAGAGTAGTAAACACTGAGAGGGGCATTAAGTTAATGCTTTACCCAAATCACTCAGAGCCTGCACATTGTCACCTTTATCAAATTATATGGGAAGGGTGAAACTCGTAGGTTCCTTGAGATTTTGAGTCATTTTGCTTATAACCTCAAAGTTTTACTCCTTTGTAAGTACCACTGTCTCCATAATTCTAAGCTTCTTCTTGTTTGAACCACATCATTCAAATATTTAGCATACTTAGACATACTCTGTAAAACATCTAACAATGGAATGTTAATGTGTAGTTCTTTGAATATGTTGAAGAACTTCTTAAAACATGCATATTCTTGTGCTTTCTTGAGCTTTTGTCAAAATAGAGGTGGTGGTCAGTTTGGTACTTTCTTTGCCGTCTTACTAATAGGATACTCAAAATTCCCCTACTTCTCAGCTTCTTTTCCAAGTGATTACCACAAACCAACTCTTTTTCCACCTCATAATTCTTCTTTGAGGGTTCATCTATCAAGTCTCTACTACTCCTTAGGGTTATTTCCATAGCATACTTTGGATTTTTCTCTATATCACCTGGAAATCCCCCTTGCGTTCTTATATTTTGATCTTATGCCAACTTTCCAACTGGATTCTCTAGATTCTAGGTGACAAGTTTCTAATTTTTTAGCTCTGCATCTAGTTTTTCTTACCCAGCCTTAATTTCTTTAGCATCTCTTCAACATTACTAGACTTAGCTTGCTGTTGAAATTTTTGGTTTAGATTTCTACCCCATACATAGTCGGGCTTAGTCTATAAATTTTGATTATAGGAGTTACTAAAATACTTTCCCCTTTGTGCATTTTTGATCCATGCCCAAACTACGCCTCTAAATTAAGGCTGAAGTAGTCGTAGTTAGAGTAGTAACCCAACTAAGGTTGGGGTTATACCTACAAGGACTACAAGTGTAGTATCTCTTTTTTGCTGGAATCAACGGGTAAATGCGAAAAGTAAATAGGGGGATTTGTAGTATAAAGTAACCGTAAGTGACTGGTTGCTGCTTTTGGTTGAAATTAATTAGAAACGAACACTAGGATTGTGTTTCCCTTGGCATCTCAAATCCATAGGTTTATCGTGCTAAAATGAACCAACATAGTACCTTCCATGAAAAATCTGATAAGTTATGTACCATCAACTGTCTTGTGGACTCATTGATGGATTTCACCTTTTTCTTTTTGAGTCTTGGAGTATCGCTGTAGTAACCCTTATCCTAGATCCCAATTACCTATAACATTGTAGGTCTTAAGTTATTAGATGAAACTAATTGGCTTAAGAAGATAATACTAGTAAGCTTATTTTAGCAATTAACTCCAAATTACTGTTGTCATTATCTTTTCCTAGTCCCTACTTCCCTTTTGGAGTGAATATGAATATCTAGGCGGGACCCTAATGTTTGCATTCTCTAAGAAAACTATTACACTAAAGATAATACAATACATGCATGGGTAATTATTCAGGACACTTCGTATTTCACCTACTTCATGAATCGTCAGGGTTTCTTGTAACACCCTGATTTTTTGAACCGGAATGCTACACGGTGCTTATGACCCTGAAGAACCACAAGCTAACCCATGAATGATATCTGTACCTGTATACTACATAATATAACATAAAAATGTAGAAACATGTACTGAATGGCCATAAGGTTCAACTGAATAAACATCTGATAAGAACAATATCTAAAAATGGTACAATAATACCAAACCAAATATGAAATAACTGTTTGAAATGCTATAGTCTGGAAAGCCTCTAACTATCTAAATAAGGAGTTGATGGGACATGTCCCCAACTAACTCCAACTACTGAAATAAACTGAAAACTGCAATAGTAATGAAATCATCGTATTCTCGAAATATGAGGACTTACTTCTAACTCTGACTGCTGATACTGGAATCTATTACTGATCTAGATATCGTGCCTCTAAACCTATGGTGTAACATAAGAGAAAACACCATAGTGAAAATGCGTCAGTATGACTAAATGTACTGAGTATACGAGTGATGTAGGCTAAATGCAAAGGGTTATATGCATGAACAATGCTGACTAATATGAACGTGAGAATACTTACATACATGAGAAACTATAATTGAACTTGTGATGATACTGAATACTGAGTCTGAATACTGACATCATGACTTCACTGACAATCACTAATAAGTGAGGGACTAGTGCTATTTTACTGATACATAAATAACTGTGTATGACAGTCCTGATTATAAAGGACTAGTTCGGTCGACTGTATTTGACAGTCTAATTATAAAGTATTAATCTGATTGACTGTATCTGGCAGCCATGAATATGAGAAATTGATATGCTTGACCGTATCTATCAGTCATGAAGATAGATACTGGTAATATGAGTTTAGAGAACTGGTAAGAATGATAACATGAGTGGTTGTATCTTACAGTCCTGAATATGGTGGAACTAGCTGAGTTCCATATTGTATCTGAGTTTACTGTATCTGACAGTCGTGATATTCTAAAGAACTATCTGAGTCTATTATTGAAATTAAGATTGAGACTGAAACTGAGGCTATAGGAGGTAATCATCTAACCGACATACCCCAAAACTGAACTGGTGGGGTCCAATATTTACCCTGATTGGAAGGGTGTCAATACCACCATGGGTAGAGATAACATGTGAGTAACCCCATTCTGTTTTTAAGAGCTCATTCCGTCTGCCCTACAATCAGGTAAACTAAAAAAAATGCATTAGCCCTATGGGTAGGGACATCTCAACCTACGCTAGCTATGTAGTTTTGGAATGCAAGGATTGCTTCAAGGAATCTAACCCTCTGACTGTGGCAGGTGAGTCCCCATCCTTGGGTTCACTTGATGCTGAATCCTACTCCCAACTGAAAGACATTGAACTGAACTGATTAACTGAACTGATATTAGTAGGATTGTTTAACGGAGCTAAACCTATTTTACTGGATTTCAATGACTAACAGAATGTACTGAGTTCTGAGGACTGATTGAGAGTACTGAATTTACTGAGATTAACTGTGAATACTGAGGTTGCTGAGGTTACTGAGCATTGAGATTATTGAGATTACTGGGTTTTCCAGAGTCACATGACTGATTTCTATAAATCATGGCTTGAATGAGAGTATCGTGAAAACATGACATGGCTCTAGGCATACAACTATATTTTTCGGGTACAAGTACCCCCAGGAATCGATGGAAACATACTGACTTGATCGTAAGAATAATATTTACTATTCATAATACCATAAATAGGGGATTTCATACTACATATGGTTATCATATTCTTGAACATGGAAGATACTGCATATAACTTGTACATACTTGTATGTTTCTAATTTCATGAGCATTCCATAGTACAAGAACAATACATGACAATTTGCATGGAATTCATGTTGAGTCATAAGGGATAGAGCATAGGCTTGTCTTTTAAGTTCTATTTAGCTAAAATACATGATTTCTAGTCTCTTAGGTATTTTATCAAACACCTTGCATGCACCACTTTGGGCATAGGTTTATTCATGAATTCAACCCCCCAAATCACCCAAAGTTCATATATTTCAACTAACATGCCATCCTAGTTTCATACAAACCCATAAAGATTCTATCTTGACATCATTCAGCACATAAACAAGATCAACAATCAAATCAAAACATAAAAAAATCATGGCATATAGTTTAAAATAGGGTTCTTGGACTTCATGGATGAAAGAAGTCCATGAATGAACACACGCATACGTTTGTTCTTGATTTAGTGAAGATTGACGGAGAGATTCTTGAAATTTGATGGTAGAATTTGCTTGAACATAAATCCTCCAATTGAAACCCTAATGTTTTCTTGAAAAGATTTTGATAAAAAAGAGCATGTTTTGGTGAAATAACGTCTTAATTCCATGTTTGAGAGCTTATATAGGGGTGGGAAGATGACCCAAATACCCCTCTAGACGCGTCTTTTAATTTCTGTAAAAATTTCCCGATTTGGGCCCCTGGCGCGATGTGGAGACATTATTTTGCCACTTGTTTATGACTTGGAAACTCACCGAGATGCTGTGGAATCGCGAAGAGACACTCAAAATTGACAAGCGTCATTTTTTCTTATGGCTCAATGCGCCACTGACTGAAGTGACACTGTTGAAACTTTAAATCGCCATAACTTCTTCACCGGGTGTCCATTTTAGGCAAATTTGGTATCGATGGAAATTTTATTTAATTCTATACAATTTGGAGGGTATGAATCTACCAAAATACCACCTCTAAACCTAGTTATTCTCGTTCAAAGATGACCTATGTGAAATCACACACGGAAATTTAGTGGATTCAAAAGCTCTTAGCTTGGTTTACTCTAAGTGACTCTTATGAACATGCTTAACACCCAATAAGATCTATTATCACTAGGATACTCATCCTAATTCATGTACTCAAATATGAATCACAAGATAGGAGGTTTCATGCGCAAGAACAATGGTTTATTTTCTAGCTTAGAAATATATGGGGTATTACAACATCTCCCCCTTGGGAATATTCATCCTCGAATGAGACTTACTGAGAGGGGAAACAATAAGCTGAACATGAACTGGACATAAATGACTAAAACATGATCTCATGACTTACGTGACTAATAAAATGATTCATACTGAACATGCATATCTGATGCATGGGTAGTTGATTTATGAATGAAGGACTGAGTGTTCTAATGAACTAAGTTTCCAAGAATAGGAATGCATATCTGATGCAGAGATTGATAAGCTGAATCCATGCATATCTGATGCATGATTATATGACTGACATAATACATGAATGTATGAATGAAAGTACTGATAAGTTGATCATGCATATCTGATACATGAGTACACGACTAAACTGACTCATGAACATATGACTTAACATGCAATGGTAAAGACGCCAAGTTTGAACTGAAAACTGAGCATAGAATGGAATACCAAGTTTGGTACTAAAATCTGAACATGAGAATAAGTAAGCTCAAAGAAGACTATTACCTTGAACCAAACATATTGATGAGTCTGAGATTAATTACTCAATATGCATGAGCGGAAACATAAGAACATAACTAAGTCTGGAACGTGATACATGAACTAAATTGAGTCTGTAATGTATGAAATGGATAGAGTATCTTATCATGGACTAAACTAAGCTGTTGAGTACATAGTTAAGACTGAGATTTGGAGATAAAGGGTCAACTTATGAGTATCCCTACTCCAAACTAGATTCATTACATGAGAAGAGAATGGGACGCTTATGTTATGAAAGTTTGGGGGATCATAGCATAGCTCCCCCTAGGGACACTAGGCCCCCCTCTATGAATACTGTCTTGGCTGAGCTACTGAGGGAAACTAAGGTGATACGCAAGGCAACTAGGAACTAAATCATGAATGATTATCTGAGATCTGAAACTTGAGGCGTGATACATGATCTAAGATGAAGAAACTAAACTTCATGCACTGCAACTAAGACAACTAAAAGATTTATGAGGTGTTGAGCACGACTGTATGAATATACTAACTTATCTGATTAACTGAATAACTGATAGCTGAATACTGGGCATATGAGACTTGTCTGTACTTAGTCCAAATAATTGGACTAAGGCTGTAGAATATTATGCATAGGAGGTAATGATTGATTGGATAACATGAGGTAATAGAGTATGAATGAGCAAAACTGTATCACATCAAGAATACAAGGCTAGGCGTATAACATGATTTGGAAACATCCTGTAGACTAAGGTACTAAAATACTACTGACTGAGTAACTGATAGTTGTAGCTTGGGTCAAGCAAGTCTGGAACTGAACTGAGTTTCTGATCTGATTACTAAACTGAAGTTGGCACTAAAACTAAAACTGTAACTGAGATTCTTACTGGAACTAAACGCTGGGTTTTGATAACTGAATGCTGATAACTAAGGTTTAGGATGATATTGAAATACTAAATTTTGGAACTGAACACTGATTACTGGGTACTGAATACTGAAATTGTAACTAAGATAGCAACTGAGTTTCCATAGTACGCGATAGGGGTTGACATAAGTCAGGGATCTAAATATACATTCACACTCTGTACTTCCCTATCTTCTAAATACAACCTCATGATAACCACTTGCTTGGACACTAACATGGTATTCAAGCCTATCTTCGTAACTATCCCCCCGTATACAGTAAGCATGCCACAATCTTCTCTCAACATGAAACACATTGTATCTCCCATCTAAGCAAATGCGCATCACTACAATGTTCCATAAGGAAAGCTTACTGGAGGATTACATCAGGAGAACCTGAAACATAAATTGGCACTGACTGAACTTAACACATGGCTGAAACCTGAGGAATAGAATGTCACCATCATGAATTTACCAAAAAGGTATGAACTGAGGATATACATGACATAGTATGAATTTATCTTTTCTGTAGGGGCATAACATGAGTCATGGAAACTGAA
This sequence comes from Capsicum annuum, assembly GCF_002878395.1. Classification (NCBI taxonomy): domain Eukaryota; kingdom Viridiplantae; phylum Streptophyta; class Magnoliopsida; order Solanales; family Solanaceae; genus Capsicum; species Capsicum annuum. The sequence goes on along the minus strand of NC_061115.1, from coordinate 168,525,808 downwards.
TATACTGTAAGGAATGACATGTGTACATGAGTCATGAGCTGCATGACTTGAGTCTAAAATTTTTGAATTCGTGGGACATGATTCGTAACACTGAGGGAGATAAAACTCCTTATGCAGGGAACTGGAAGCACACAAGAGTCTAGGAGAAACATGTAAATATAAGCTGTGCTCATGGAACTGAGTTATGAAACATGTGTAGGCATCATGCTGACTGAAGTACAAAACTTGTACGAAGATAAGGATGGATCAGGAATCGTCTTCCCTTATTGATCTTTCTATACATACTAGCAATACTACTGGAATTCTGAGAGCCTAACTTGGTTACTTGATCTATCATCTCCCCCTTGACTTTAAGCCATCATCTTATGTCTGTGAATACTTGACAAAGCTCTAAACTAAACTTTAATCATAATCACATACTTACACCCTGTCAAACACATGTTTGCCTTACTAAGCCCATTAGCTACTTCTGTTGCTTCATATATTACTAATATCACATCCACACCTTTATACTTAATTCAAATCAATAAACTTAAATTCTAGCTTACACTGTTCATGCCTACTGATTTACTCTGGTACAACTATCCCCATGAATACATAATCTAATCAAACTGGATAATACTATCCCAAATCTACCACTGTTAACTCCTTAGTTCATTCTTAAAAATTCTAGGTCTATGCTGCTATAAAATTTTGAGAAAAGATCTAATGGCATATCTAAAATTGGGTTCGTGAACGAGTTCTCATGGTCATGAATGAAATTTGTATGGCTTGGAACATAACGGGATTGATGGGGTATTTCTGAGTCTGTGGGCAATCCCATAACTGTATGCTGGGACTGGTTGAGAAAACTCTATCTCTAGAATTTTAAGCATCACTATTTCTGTTACCTTAAAAGTAAGGTAGAGTTAACATGTGTGGAGCATGATGAGAATCTATATGAGTTTTCTTAGAAAACTTTTCTATAGCACGATCAGAGACATAAAAGAAGAGAAACTGTTTCTAAAACATCTCATAGCCTCCTGCACATAAGTATTGTCCACAACACACGCATGTACAAAACTCTACTAGATGTGTCTTTCATACTTTCTATCACTCTATTGAACCATAGGCTCTGATACCAAGTTTGTAACACCCTAATTTTCTGAACCGAAATGCTACACGGTGCTTATGACCCTGAAGGACCACAAGCTAACCCATGACTGATATCTGTACTTGTATACTGCATAATATAACATAAAAATATGGAAACATGTACTGAATGGCCATAAGGTTCAACTGAATAAACATCTGATAAGAATAATATCTGAAAACGATATAACAATACCAAACCAAATCTAAAATAACTGTCTAACATGTTATAGTCTGGAAAGCCTCTAACTATCTGAATAAGGATTTGATGGGATATGTGACCAAATAGCTCCAACTACTAAAATAAACTAAAAATTGCAATAGTAATGAAATCATCGTGTCCTCAAAATATAAGGACTTACTTCTAACTCTGACTGCTGATACTGGAATTTACTGCTAATTTAGAGCTCGTGCCTCTAAACCTATGGTGTAACATAAGAGAAAACACCATAGCACAAACGCGTTAGTACGACTAAATGTACTGAGTATACGAGTGAGGTAGGCTAAATGCAAAGGGTTATATACATGAACAATGCTGACTGATATGAATGTGAGAATACATACATACATGAGAAACTATAACTGAACTCGTGATGATACTGACTACTAAGTCTGAATACTAACATCATGCCTTTACTGACAATCACTAATAAGTAAGGAACTAACACTGTATTACTAAATACTGAGGGACTAGTACTATGTTACTGATACATAAATAACTGTGTATGACAGTCATGATTATGAAGGACTGGTTTGGTTGATTGTATCTGACAGTCTAATTATAAAGTATTAATCTGATTGACTGTATCTAGCAGCCATAAGTATGAGAAACTAATATGCTTGACCATATCTGACAGTCATGGAGATGGATACTGGTAATATGAGTTCAGAAATCTGGTAATAATGATAACATGAGTGACTGTATCTTACAGTCCTGAATATGGTGGAACTAGCTAAGTTTCGTATTGTATTTAAGTTGACTATATCTAACAGTCGTGATATTCTGAAGAACTATCTGAGTTTATTACTGAAACTGAGACTGAGACTGAGACTGAAACTGAGACTGTGGGAGGTAATCATCTAACCGACATTCCCTAAAACTGAACTGGAGGGGTCCAATCTTTTCCCTAATTAAAAGGGTGTCAATACCATACCATGGGTAGAGACAACACGTGAGTAACCCTATTCTATTTTTGGGAGCTCATTCTGTCTGCCCTACTATCAGGTAAACTCAAAAGAGATACATTAGCCCTATGGGTAGGGACATCTCAACCTACGCCGTCTACGTAATTCTGGAATGGAAAGATTGCTTCTAGGAATCTCACCCTCTGACTGTGGCAGGTAAGTCCCCATCCTTGGGTTCACTCAGTGCTGAATTCTACTCCCAACTGAAAGACACTGAACTGATTAGCTGAACTGAATTAATTTACTGAAATGATGTTAGTGGGATTGTTTAGAGGAGCGAAACCTAGTTTATTGGATTTCGATGACTGACAAAATGTACTAAGTTCTGAGGACTGATTGAGAGTACTGAAGTTACTGAGATTAACTGTGAATACTGAGGTTGCTAAGGTTACTGAGTACTGAGATTACTGGATTTTCCTGAGTCACATGACTAACTGATTTCTATAGATCATGGCTTGAATGAGAGTAACATGAAAACATGAAATGGCTCTAGGCATACAACTATATTTTTAGGGTACAAGTAGCCCCAGGCCTCGATGGAAAGAAACTGACACACATGACTGACTTGATTGTAAGAATAACATTCATAATTCATAATTCCATAAATAGGGGATTTCATACTACATATGGTTATCATATTATTGAACATTGAAGATACTGCATATAACATGTACATACTTGTATGGTTCTAATTTCATGAGCATTCCATAGTACAACAACAATACATGACAATTTGCATAGAATTCATGTTGAGTCATAAGGGATAGAGCATGGGCTTGTCTTTTAAGTTCTATTTAGCTAAAATACATTATTTCTAGTCTCTTAGGTATTCATGAATTCAACCACCCAAATCACCCAAAGTTCATATATTTCAACTAACATGCCATCCTAGTTTCATACAAACCCATAAAGATTCTATCTTGACATCATTCAGCACATAAACAAGATTAACAATCAAATCAAAACATAAAAAAATCATGGCATATAGTTTAAACAGGGGTTCTTGGACTTCTTGGACGAAAGGAGTCCATGAATGAACATACGCATACGTTAGTTCTTGATTTAGTAAAGATTGACGGAGAGATTCTTGGAATTTGATGGTAGAATTTGCTTGAACTTGAATCCCCCAATTGAAACCCTAATGTGTTCTTGCGAGGATTTTGATGAAAAAGAGCATGTTTTGGTGAAATAATGGCAATACCCCTCTAGATGCGTCTTTTAATTTCTGTAAAAATTTCTCGATTTGGGCCCCAAGCGCGATGCGGAGACATCGCGTTGCCACTTGTTTATGACTTGGAAACTCATGGTGCGCTGTGGAATCACGGATATACACTCAAAATTGACAAACTTCATTTTTTCTTATGGCACGATGCGCCACTGACTGAAATGACACTGCCGAAACTTTAAATCGCCATAACTTCTTCATCAGGTGTCAGTTTCAGGCTAATTTAGTATCGATGGAAAGATTATTCAATTCTCTACAATTTGGAGGTTATGAATCTACCAAAATACCACCTATATACCAAGTTATTATCATTGAAATATGACCTATGTGAAATCACACACGAAAATTTGGTGGATTCAAAAGTTCTTAGCTTGTCTTACTCTAAGTGACTCTTATGAACATGCTTAATACATCATAAGCTCTATTATCGCTAGGATACTCATCCTAATTCATGTACTCAAATTTGAATCACAGGATAGGAGGTTTCATGCGTAGGAATAATGGTTCATTTTCTAGCTTAGAAATACACGGGGTATTACATTTCCATAATCCTACCTAAGGATTTTAGCCACTCATGCTTGTGAAACTACCAATAAATTTACGGATGGAAAACATTAAAGTGATAACACAATAATCAATGATCAAAACCAAAGTTGGAAACTTAATTATCAACCGAAATCACCAATACAAGAATTCAAGGATCACAATATGATAAAGAGTGTAAAAATATGTCGAAGTGCATAACTCCTTCTAAAAACACGGATAGGGTATTTATAGTACATGAGGAAACCCTAAAAATCAAAGCCTGAATAAAAAAGGAAAAATAGAGTTGGTGGCCACTTACTTGGGCCACATATGTCTCGTATGTACTATATACGATCCACAAGTGGACCCAGGTAAGTGCCAAAAAATTTTCTTGCTGCTTTGTACTATCTAGATTTTGGATTTTGGTACTTACCTTAGCCATCTACAGTCCGGAAGTACTACATACGGTCTATAAGTGGACCCAGGTAAGTTTCAGAGTCTTTAAATTCCTACAACCAAGCCTCTGGGCTTCAAATTCTAGTACATGCTTTGGTCGCATACATCCGGTAAGTGGCACATATGCCCAAAAATGCTCAAGTAGCCAAAAACTTCATTTTTCATATTTTTTTTGAAGTTAGCATCCAAAATCTAATTTCCTGCAAAACATACCCAAAACACATCATATCTAACAAAAAACCTAAGAATTATGCATACTTTCATAATTTTGAGAGTTAAGAGTGCTATAAATTTATAGCACAACAACACCCTCAACTTAGAAGGTTACATGTCCACAGGTGACAATACAAAACAAAAACTAAACATAATGCTTAACTAGGATAATCTAAGATATTTAGGGTAGTTAATCATCATCTTAATTTCAAACTCATTATCCCATCCTATACCACAAGTGAAAACCAACTGCATGTATACATAAAGCACAAGAGTATGACACAAAGGAATAAAGTTATGGCAAGTAAATTAGAAATATACAGCTATGCCTATATACAAGTCCCACTTAACCAAATAAGTATGGAACTTACTAATACAGTCCATGTGCCCTCACATCAAAAGAAGTCCCACTCACTCATATATGAAATCAAGCATGTTAATGCAGGGAAGGTCAAGAAACACTCACACTTAAAAAGAAGTTCCAATCAATACATGTCAAATACAATAGGTTTGCCCTTATGTTCTATACTAAGCTTACATACAGTCAAGTCAGGATCATTATAGGACTTTTCTTGGCTTGTAATGTAGGCTTGGGGGATTGGTATGATATATATGGATATCAAGTGACTAAGCCTCCTTGGTACTAGACTAACTTTAGGGTTTCACTTACTAACTATTTTTTTTTTACTTTATTCTACCCTTATTTCTCTCTTTTTATTTTAAAGCACATTCAGGTTGCGTGTGATTTTCTTATTCTTTCTTTTTCCACTTTTTATTTTCTTTTATTTTTGGTTTTTTGTTTTTCTTTTATTTTTCCTTTCTTCATACCCATTTTACATTACGCACCCCTATGACAAACACCCTCAACTTAGGATATTTACCTGTCCAAGGAGGAACAGGGCCAAAATAGGTTCAATTTAACATAAATGGGAAAGTGAAAGGTGAAAACAAAGAAATAGGCTATAAGTCTCAAAACAGAGATCAATGGATTACTCATTCATATTGGGAAAGTCATTTTGGCTAAAAGTGGACTTAGATAAAAAAAAATGGCCTATGATCCTTTCCTAACTGACTATCCTACAACCCAGACAAGACTAATTGGAAAAGTCCTAAATTTAATACATAAAGAAAACTAGGTAGTATTTCACACACACATGGCACAAGATTATATCACAAAGCTACAATACATATCTGGTTCATGCAATTGTTGGCTATCATGTCCCTAACACTAATGTCATAATAAAAGGTCACATATATATACATCACACACAGTTTAAAAATAAAATTTTGGAGGGGTATCATTTTTCTCAAGAATTAAAATCAAACATGTCAACTACCCTAAATACTTAGAATTCACCTAGTTATACAACAAAACATATCACAACATGAAACAAAACACATCATGAAATGAATTAATCTAGATATGTCAATTTTATAATTATATTGCGACCGATAAGAAAAGAAGTATGACAATAAAAAGCCACGACAGGTATGATATTCCTACCCCCAACCAAAAGATTATGCATTGTCTCCAATGTGTAAAACAAAGTAAAACACAGGAAAGTAAGGACATAACTTGGACGCACTAAGCATCCGTGTCATCATCAACCCTATGTGAGGGTATATCCACTGGCAGAAGTGGTGGCGGTAGAGGTGTACTATTGGAAGATGCACCCACTGCTATCTTGGTATGCCTCTTCCTATTAATGAAATCAATCTTCCTGGACTCATGTTTGGCCCTTTTTAAGGTCTTCTTAAATGGTAAATTGGGATCCTGAATCTCCCTCGTGGACTCTCATGGTCCCAACTATGGGGACCTCCTCCTTCTCCTCTAAAAATAAATCAAAATATTTGGGACCATGTAGAGGTAATGTCTGAACAACTGGGGGTATGACCGAAGAGATGGTTATCATATGTCTCTCTATGACAGAGCGTACCTCTGCTCTCAAATTATCCATCTCCTTTGTAATGCCTCCTAGATTCAGTGGCTCAATCCTTGTGAATCTGTCTTTTACACATCTCTTAAAAGTATCAATACATTCCTGTATATCAGCACATAACTGTGACATAGTAGTTGTATATGCTGACTCTCATCTAGCCTCTACCGTCTCTAATTTATTCTAAACCTATGGCTGGATTTTGTAATACAATGTTGCCACCTTTCTCTCCACACTCTCTAGTCATCTAGTGGTGGCCCTCTGTCTGTCCACTAAGCTCTACAAAAATACATGAGAAACAATCACAATACTTGATGCAACAGCTGAAGTGGATAGGCGAGTGGGCCCTAAAGATATACCAATCGGCTCTAAGGTAGAAGATGGGGTTGATATGGATGTCGCTAGGGTCCCCTCACCTTGTGTACTAGACTTAAGGGCCTCTCTCTACTCCCCATCTCAAAATATATACCTTTTTCTATATCTTCTCTCTGTATATCACTAAACTCTATAGAAACTGAAGCACCCTCAGTATGGGTTTGAGGTACTATGGCAGGCTCACAAGGTCTTTGGGAAGGACCGAACATGTTGAGTCCTTTATCATCTTTGTATGTTCCATGGAGGTCACCTGTACTCTCTCATTAACTCTCGGTATCTATGGTACACTAACATCATCACACAGTCTTTGAATGAGATAAGGGAATGGCAAATTCGTTGTCTTCATAAAAGATCTCCCACAAATCTCGTGCCAAATAATGGATGCAAAGTTAATGTCGTATCCTACTATCATGCTAGAAATCAGAGCAGATCCTTCCTATGTCAATACATTATCTGAAGCAGTCAAAAATAGCCTATGTTTGATGAGCAACCACCAAAACTTAGCAACAAAAGTTAGTGTTGTCTTCTTTATTGTGCCCTACCCATCAATTCATGGGGTCTCATCACATAAAGGTAAAATATAGCCATCTATCCACCTCACCATATTAACTCTCTCATGTCTATGCTTAGCATCCCTCATAATATGTCTATCATGTGCAACACTCAATCTATAGTCACACTCTACTGTGGATGCTGAGGCAATATAGTTTGGACCAAAGAGAACTCGGTGGATGGTTGCCATTGAAATATCAACCATGACCCCTTTCACAAGGGTATAGTCAAGCTGGGGTTGTTCAACATTCCTCAGAATGCCCTTCCTAGGCATATTGAAAGCTACAATGGCATGGTATGATGCATAGAATTCTTGTACCAAAGATGGGCTATAAGAACTGAGTGGTCTAGTCATCTACTCTAACTAATAATGATCAAAAGATTCTCATAGCTATGGTGCTCTACTTAACCCAGATAGCTCAATCCTGCGCTCCTCATAAATGACCCCCTTGGGTCATCCTGTCTCAGTAATATGACAGTCTATATCAAATACCATCTGCATTCCCTCTACACACCATCTCAGGTTCACCTCCTCAGGAGGTATCTCCAGAATATGTGTAGGGGTGGAACTCTATCTTTGTTGTATTGGTGCCTCTGAATCTAAATTTGGCACCTGGTGGGAGTATTGCTTTGTTCTTTCCTCAAAGTAGGGTAAAACTAATGGCTGCTCATGAAATATGATCTTAGACTCATCTTGGGACCCCTTCTCAGACTGGGGGTCCTGAGCATCAACCTGTGGAACTGTCTCAATCTCTGCCTCATTCTCAATATTACCATCATCCAATGGAGGATAGTGTGGGCATGATCTCTAGATAGACTTCACTCTCAACTAAGCTAGAGCTCCCTAGGTGGCCTAGACAGCCTGTATGGCCTTAGTCTGTGACCTAGTATGAGTAAAAGTTAGCTTTCTTCCCTACTTTGAGTCATCTAGCAGCTGTACACTTATAGTGCCCAAAATAACAATATTAGCTGCCTTACATATCTGGCCTCTAGTCACTCGATGTGTCACCCTGGACACAACTACTCTAAGCTGTATAATAGGGTACTCCTCCACCAAGCCACTGGGATCGAGGGACTTATCCAGTCTCCTCGATGAAGCAACCTTCTTTTTTGTATCTTTAGGAGCCATGTGTACCTATCCTACGTGGGACTTATGACCTTGATGAGTTTGTCACAACGTCTTCTTACCTAGAAAATTATGGATGCAATATTTTACTTCATTCTAGGTCACTCCATAATCTATAAGCCTATAAAAACAAAACAAACAAAGTGAATACTAAAATAGTGGTTTGCCTCTCACCCAATGCTTTATTTAACGTCATGGTAAGATGTGGCTATGTTGGTTACTCTGACTTCACCAACAATCCCAATGGTTGACTCCCATGTAATGCTTGATTTAGTGTTGCCGCATGACATGGATATTTTAACTACTCAAAATTCATCAAGATCGAAAGAATACCCTTCTGGGTTATTTATACAATCAATAACTGATACCACTCGCATCAGTTGGTTTCTTCATTGTTCTTCAGACATTGAAAGTGGCTTTTTCCTTGTTGACTCTGAATTTAAGTTCCCCCTTTTATAGGTCAACAATCGCTCTACCCGTGGCCTTAAATGGTCTTTCCAAAATTATGAGCATCTCAAAATCAACTTCACAATCCAAATCACACAATTAACTAGAAAGATGAGGTGATCAAATCTTACCATCACATCACATTAAATGGCCACAGGCTTCTTGATAGTGCGGTCAGCCATCAATAACTACATAGTCGTTGGCTCGAGAAGGCTCTAGCCAAATTGTCTAAACAAGTCCAGCAATATCAAATTTATGCTGGCCCCTAAGTCAATGGAGCTGTGGAAAATTGGGAGGTCCCAATAGTACATGGAATCATGAACGCACCAAGATCACTCTTTTTCTGGGCTAGGGATCTAGAAGTAACTGTACTACAGTGGTGCAGTCCACCCATGTCCTCAAAACTCGCAGTCCGCTTCTTGGTCACTAATTCTTTCATAAACTTAGCATAACTAGACATCTACTCCAATGCTATGAGGAGAGAGATATTCAAGCTCAAGTCTTTCATATTAATAAACTTCTTAAACTTTCCTTCCTTTTTCTTCTATTTTAGCCCTTGAGGAAAAGGTCTCATTTACCTCACCCATACCTTTATCTTTATCAGCTTTACCTTTAACACCTATTGCTTTTTCTGACTCTACTACAAGTGTCTTATCAATAACAACCTCATCATTCATTATCACTTCAACATCAGGTAAAGGGGGATCCATAGTAGTTATATCTCTCTGTGTGGTAATAGAAAGAATATAACCATTATTTTTTGGATTTTGAACAGTGTTACTCGAAAGGGTCCATGTCTATCTCTGAATTAAAGTGGCCAAAATCTGCTCGAATCAGTGCTCGAACTGCTTAATAGCAGTTGTATAAGACTCAACCTTTTGGGTTAATCCCGAGATATCTACTTTGATTTCTATAAGGCTAGCCTCCTGGATCTCTTGTACTTTCCCCAGTTTTGTCAGCATCACTTCCATTATTAATTCTGTATCACGACTGCCTGGTGGAATGTATTATTTCTCTTCTCTTTATAGCCATCCCTTCTATGCCAGTTACCATCTCTCTCCCTACTGTGATCTTTGTATCTATCATCATAATAGTTTTGACCTTGGTTTCCTTGCCCTTTGGATTAGAAACCCGCCAGTTGATGATCCAGATACTTAGCCTCCTCTTCTAATTCAAACTCATAATATTCAAAGGTTGTACCCTGTGTTCCAAATGCGTTCACCTTTTCAAATTTTCTGCTATGAACTACTTCGCCATCAACCCAAGATTAGTTCTCAGCAGCACAATCTCTTATGCTATAGAATTGTAAACTACTCTCTAGTCACTAGTGGAACCAATATCATAAGTACAAGAACTCCTTTCTACCTAGTTTGCCACCTTTGGTTAGTGAGAGAGATCTGATATACATGTCAGAAGCTACCTCTCATCGTAGTCTCATAAAATCTCCTCCAAAGATTGTGTTTGCCATGGCTCTAGAACTAATGGTTAGGGCTATGTAGAATATCTCTAATAAGCTCGTCCCTTAAATCCAATGGTTTGGAATCATACTTAATTTTTTCTTGAACTTGAACCAAGCCACGTACATAAACTCAGATTATAACTGCCTGAAATTATAAATCTCATCTTTAAGCTGTAACATCCTAGATGGAGGAAAGAACCAATTCAAGAATTACCTGCGTAACTCATTCCATGTGGTGATAGATTCTCTTAGAAGTTTCCCTACCCAAAAAGATGCTTCTCCTGCTAGAAATAAAGGGAACAACCTCAATCTAAGCTCCTCCTAATTCACCCCTAGATTTGTATAAGAACTACAGATCCCTATGAAATTTTCAAGGTGCATATTTGCATTATCAGTAGGCAAACCCATAACTATACCCTTAAAGTTTAAGAGCTGGATCATGGCACTAGTTATATCAAACTTAATACCGAGGGGAAAGATAAGAGAAAAAATAGCTCCTATTTTGGATGGCTCAACATATCCTAAGTCTTCATCCTCCTCCTCATATAGTTCTAAGTACTAGTACACTGGATTACTTGAGCTAGACTATCTCTAACTTTGTTCTTATTACCATTGAGTGATGCTCGATGATCTACTTCCTGTCACTACTCAGCTAGCTCTACCTCTCGAGCTATATACTAAGCATCTTCTTCCCTCCCCTTGTTAGAAACTTGTGCTAATAGCTCCCAGTCTATCAATCAATAATGTTCTAAAATCCATGTTGAGGGAGAGGCACCTAGTATGTATCATCACGAACCCCTTCAGGAATGTCATCTCTCTTAGGCCCTGTCATCATACTTGACGAAAGTAAGATTCTTTCTAGATTTGGATTCAAAGGGAGTAAGGGATTGCCTTAACTCCTTGTTCTGGGCATACACCGATGTGTACCCAACTAAGAATAACTAAACCTGCAAACTTTAGCAACTTCAATCTACTCAACACCGTAATCCCTAAGAACGATGCCAAAATTTTTATCTTAGCCCAAAATACACCTCCAACTTAAGGCTAAAGTGGTTCTAGTCAGTATAATAACCCAACTAAGAGTGGGGTCATACCCATAGGGACTGCAGGTATCATATCTCTCTTTTGCTAGAATCAACAGGCAAATGTGGAAAGTAAATATGGGGATTTGTTGTTTAAAGTAACCATAAGTAATTGGTTGTTGTTTTTGGTTGAATCAATAGGAGACGACACTAGGATTGTGTTCCCCCCAGTATCTTGAATCCATAGGTTTGTCGTGCTTAACTAAACCAACCCAGCACTTTGCATGTAGAATCTGATAAGTTACGTACCATCAACTATCTTGTAGACTCATTTACGGATTTCACCCTTTACCTTTTGAGTCTCAAAGTGTCACTCTACTAGAACTTATCCTAGATCCCAATTAACTATCACCTTATGGGTCTCAAGTTTTTAGATGAAACTAATTGGCTTAAGAAGATAATACTAGTAAGCTTGTGTCGGCAATAAACTCCAAATTACTATTGTCATTATCATTTCCTAGTCCGTATTCCCTTTTTTTGAGTGAATAGAAATATATATGTGGGATCTTAATGTTTACAATTGCATAGACAACTATTAAATCAAAGATAATACAATACATGCAAGGGTACTAGCTCAGAAAAACTTTGCACTCCACCTACTTCATTAATCTGCCAGGGTTTCCACAACCTTAGCTAAGGACTTTAGCCACTCATTCTTGTGAAACTACTAATGAATTTCATGATGGAAAACATTAAAGTAATAAGACAATATTCAATGATCAAAACCCAAAGTCAGAAAATGAATTATTAACCAAAATCACCAATACAAGAATTTAAGGATCACAATATGTTAAAAGAGTGTAAAAGTATATCAAAGTAAATAACTACTTCTAAAAATACAAACAGGGTATTTATAGTACATGAGGAAACCCAAAAAATCAACGCTTGAATGAAAAAGAAAAAAGGGAGTAGTTGGCCACTTACTTGGGCCACATACAACCCGTATGTACTACATACAGTCCGCAAGTGGACCCAGGTAAGTGCCCAAAAAATTTATTGTAGCCTTGCACTCTCTGGATCTTTGATTTTGTCACTTACCATAGCCACTGATGGTCTGCAAGTACTACATATGGTCCGTAAGTGGACCCAGGTATGTAACACCTCATATTTTTGGGCTAGTTTATGAACCATCATTCCTACATGTATAAGTTACAATCCAAGTGATTCTCATATAAATATAATTGTAATGATCTTTATGCTAGTGTGTAAAATGCTCATCAGGTTAAAAATGTTCATAGAAATAATTTAGAGCCAAGTTGAGCTAAGATCCTTTGATTCACCCAAAGTTTGGAATTTAATTCTATAAGGGTCTACTTTAAACATGTATAACTTTTGATTTATATGGAATTTTTCATATCAATACCTACCAAAATATAGATAATTGAGTTATATTTCCAATGGTACTAATTTCACCTAAATCCAATAACCGAGGGAAAAGTTATACCATTTTTCATCTGAGGCAGTAAGGGGTCACGATAGTCCCGTGACGCTAGGGCTTCTTGACCCAAATAGGGGTCTCGTTGCAAGGTCTTCTTGACCCAACTAGGGTTCATGACTCGGGGGCTATTCCCCCAGAGTTTTAGCTTTTTAAGGTTCAAGGGTCTCTTTGGTCCTTTCCCCTCAACCCTAAACGTCCAAAGTACCAATTTTAACACCCAAAAGGACATTATTTGCCAATCTTCCTCAAATCAACTCATGTAAAAACCCTCCCCCTTTCCCAAGAACAAAAATCAAAGAATCACAATTCAAGAACCTTTAAGAAAATTTACTCTCTTTCAAGATTCAAGCTTTTGAGGTATGTTAGATGTTCATCCATGGGCCCTTTCACCCATGGAGTCCAAGAATTCAACTTTTATATTTTAAATCATGAAATTACATGTTTATAATGATTTATCTCCATGAATCATTTATGAATTTTGATTATACATGATGTTTACAATATATTTTCATTGAAAGCAACCCTAATTACATATTTTATGAATTATGTCTATGAACTTACAAGAAGTTTGAATCTTTACCATGTTTCCATGAAATTGTTAGTGATGTTAAACCTTACATATTTAAATGGGGTTGTTTGTTGAACTTAACCCAAAATTGGTGATCTTATAAATAAGATCATGTTATTTCTATAAGTTTTAGAACTATTCTCATGCTTAGTTTAAACCATGAATTGCAAGCATTTGATGAAATGCCTAAATGATTGGGTTTTGAACAATGACTAATTTCATATTTACAAGTTAGGATTTTAAAATTTGTTTTCAAGTGGAATGCATTATAGTATATTTTAAATATTATATTTTTCATATCATGTTCATGAGAATTTCGGAATAAATCCTCAGTTTTATGATTTTGTCATGTGATCGTGCTATCTCATTATGTTCAAAAGTATTCTCATGTTAGAGTCTTGACCCCCATGTGTTTGATAATATGCTTAAGTGAATAATTTTAAACAATGATCTCCTTCCATGGTTTCAAAGTTTTCATGTGACCCTGTTGTTATTGTTATCAAGTCCTAGGGGTTATGAATACCCAAAATTTAGCTGTTTACTTAGACTCAGTAGTTTTAGAATAGTTTCGGACACGTATGAGCATTATCAGTTCAGTCCATTATCATATCAACCAAACTTAGATCAGTTCATTAACCCGAGTCAATTCCCTCTTCAATTAAGCTTAGCTCAATCCCAAAATCAGTGTCAGTTTAGTTAGGAGTAGGATTCGGCACCGAGCGAGCCTAGGGATGGGGGCTCACCCGTTAGTTAGGACTGGGTCCTTAAAATCAATCCCTAAGTTCCCAAACTATATAGGCAGCATAGTTTAGGAGATGTCACCTGTTAGTTAGGACTGACACTCTTAGGGATCACCCGTTAGTTAGGACTGATCTCAGGGGTCACCCATTAGTTAGGAATGACTCCTCAGCTAGTGTTAGTATTCGTGGAATGATACTAACACCCTTCTAATTTAGTTCATAGGTTGGATCCCAACTCAATTTATAATTAGGGTATGTCGATTAGATTAACACTCCCACAGTTATAGTTTTAGTTTCAGTCTCAGTATAGAACTCAGTTCAGTTCAACAGAACCAGGACTGTCAGACACAGTGACTTAGTATCAGTAATTTAATTATCAATAATCACAGATACCAGTTAGTCAGTATCATAAATCAGTACTCAGCTTCAGTAAAAGTTTAGATACAATATACATGTATATGCATAGTATTGCATACTAAACATTTTATAGCATTCTCAGTTATTCATGTACTCTTATTCAGTTACGCTATATCATTCAGTCAGTTACTGTTTATGCATATGAACTCCCGCATTCATCCTTACCTCATCTAGCATACCAGTACATTCCATGTACTGGCGCATACTTTCTCTTTGCACTATGATGTCTCATATTATAGGTTCAGACACTCAGGTTCCTGACCGCGCTTAGATGGAATTAGATAGCAATATCAGATTTAGTAGTGAGTCCTCATCTATCGAGGATATGCTTTTATTTTAGTATTTCAATATTCAGAGCTAGTTAGGGGCTTGTCCCATCAACTCCACATCCAGATAGTTCAGTTAGAGGCTTTTCAGACTAGACTAGTTCAGAAAGTATTCAGATGTTATTATCAATTGCTATTTATCAGTATTCAGATTATGAACCTTATGGAATTTCAGCCTATTTTCCATATTATTTTTGTATTATTATTCAGTTCTCCCAGCAGGTACCAGTCATGGGTTAGCTTGTGGTCCTTCGAGGTCATAAGCATCGTATGGCGTCCGGGGTGCAGACTCGGGGTGTTACAAGGTAAGTGGCAAAAAATTTTCTTGCACCAGAGTCTTAAAATTCCTGTAACCAAGCCTCTGGACAACAAATTTTGGTATATTATTTGGTCACATACGCCCGGTAAGTGCCACATATGCCTAAAAATGCTCAAGTGGCCAAACACTTTATTTTTCATCTTTTTCTTAAACTTATCATTCAAACTCCAATTTCCTGGAAAACATACCCAAAACACATTATATCAAACAAAACAACTTAAGAATCATGCATATTTTCATAGTTTTAAGCATCAAAAGTGTTATATATTCATAGCACATTGTTCAACTTTCATGCCATTGTTTACACTTTCAAGAACGGAAAAGTGTAAGCCTAACATAATCTATGGGGACTCCTGTTGGAATTAACTTATCACTGATCTCAAGAAAATTCTAAAGATGGACCCTTGGGTCCTTATGAGTCTTACCAGTAAACTGTCCACTCGTGTGCAACAATTGCACCGTGTTGTGCTTCAGCTTAAATCTACCTCCAGGTTTTAGTTTGTAGAAGTTGGAGGTAGCATTAATTATGGGTGGGATTGCCACTTTGCACATTGTCCTTAGTGTTTCCATGTCTTCAGGAACAACCTTGACATGTTGATCCTGCTCAACCTGAAGTATTGGGTTGAGACGTTAGTTACTTTTCTCAAATGGTGCTAGTGCTGCTCAGGTTTAGGATCTGGTTGAACCAAATCCTTATTTCTTACCAGCTTACTGAATGGTCTAACCTAACCTACAAGATGAGTGTGTAAAACCAAGTTGTTAGCACTTACTAAATAAAAAGCAAAACTTAAAACTAGAAATCCACTAATATTTAAGACCCATCTAATGATGCAATAAACTTCTTATAATTGTTGCACACACAAGTGCACGTGGTCAAATAAGTAGTAAAATGACTATTTTTTAGAGTCGGGTTGTTGTATCCAAGGGACTTGAAGTTAGTTCAGTTCTAATTTCAATTATACTTTTCAATTTAACAAGTGCGAGTTTGTAATAAGATTATGAGATTTGTAATTATAAACCAAGTAACAAAAATAACAATGGCATGAAAGTTGAATAGTAAACAATATTTGGAGAGTTCCAATATTGAGGCATCTACCTCACATTCATGCAAAACTATGGTTTCTAGCCAGTGTTGGTGTTTATTTTATTATTGATCTATGAGGTTGATAATATAACTCATGGATGGTCACCCTCTAAGTTGTATATCAAAACTAGTATCACAACTAAATTGTTGACCAGGGATGTGAGTATCTAATTTGAATACAATGAGTTATCTTCACATTTTATTAACCAAGTGGTCGTTTAGGTATATCTCTACCATAACCGCAAATTTTTCCTTAACAAAGTAAAAATAAGATACACACTCCATACTCTTTTCATTCCACCTCTTGGATTCCATTGTTAGCCCACCTAAATATATAGACTTATCCTAAATTTCATGACATTTTATAATAGTAAAGCATGAATGCAAAAATAATCACATGACAAGACAAACATATATATCAAACTAATAAACCACAACTAAGCAATCATGTTGTAGAATCAATCCTATAAAGTGTGTGTCTATACACTTATAGCCTTGTAAGAAAGTCTTCATAGATGAGTTCACAAAGTAAAACTACAAAGAGAATAAAGTAAAAAAGCTAAAAACCTTAATGTGGAGCCCTTGATGCCTTGTGTTCTCGACAATGGTTTAATGATAAAAAAAAATATCTTGCAATTGAGGATAAGTGCTATTTATATAGCTATAAAAGTTGTGAAACCAAGTACCAAAGGTATTAGATATAATGATAATATAACCCCTCAACATAAACCAACATAAAACCCAACTTTTAGACGTGTTTGGAGGGTGTGTGGCATGCAATTGAGTTCTAGTTTTGAGGGTCACATTGCATGGATTATTTGGGAGCCAAACCAGTACATACTATCTGTATAGGGCGTGGAACATAGTTGGGATCGAGATTTGGAGGGTGAGGCTCACCATGTACTACACAACATGCAATTTTGTTTAATCTTTGTTCTATGCTTCTCGTCTAACTTGTTCCTTGTTTTCCCACTCATCGTGGCTCATGTATCTTTTGTGAAGGCCTTAATTGTCTTCCATATATGCTCCAATATTCTCCTACAACATATCATATCAAAATTAGGCCATACAACACAATAAATTTCATCAAAAGTACACTAGAACAAGCATAGCTTAGCCCGGTTGAACTAGTTAACTCATCAAATCTCTATTTGATCATTTTGGATATTGAATGGATTCAAATGCAATTTAAACACTCTAAACATAAATATTAGAACAAAAATAAACAAAGAACACTAAATATGCATAGAAACACACCAAGTTATCCTCAAAACTAAGCTAAAACGCGAGTAGAAGTTGTTGATAAGCGTATACTTGCACCTATAATCATAACCCCACTGTTAAAGCCTTGTTTGACCTCGAACAACTCCTAAAAATCATATACATCATGAAGGAATCTAACATGACTAATTGAAACAAGACACTCAATCTAGCACTCTAACGACTATAATAGGGAGCAAGTTCACAACAAGCATGTAACATGATCAACTTTAAATATAGGAATGTCTATTCAAAACCTCCTAGACTCAATAATTTACATTCATAAAATGAGAAAATTCATGCATATTACTCAACCAAAAAAATCATATAAGTCACCTGTCCATCATTAAATACACCCTAATTACAAGAGAGTCACCCATATTCACTAACAAATATGCAATTTATCATAAGAATGGGTTAATAGTCAAATTCCACTCATTCTCACAAAGAATTCATATGTCACATAAGATGAACCATAAGTTTTTCTTTGTTTAGTACTCCGCTAATATAAGAATATCAAATATCAAGATCAATTAGGACTCTAAGGTTGTAATGTAGGCTAAGGGACGGGTAGGAGCTATTTCGTCAAGAATAGTAACTAAATTTTCCAAGAATTTTAAAACATCACACTTTCCATTAAGCTCATATTCAGCCAAAGATTTAGACTCCTATAACATCAGTTCATTCTAAATACATTAGAAGATTCCTTACCACACACTTAAAATTACAATTTAAGAATAAAGAATAGAAATACTCATTAACACCTTTAGATAATAGCATTATATCCATCAATAGGTGAGAAGGACCCCACATTCAGATTTTTCCATGCTTCTTAGCTTAGATCTTGGGTGCTCACCTTTTCCTTCAACCTATAAACATCAAACAAAAATAAAAATCAAAGGCGATACTAAGAAAATGAAAAATAAAAATAAACTATCTTAGCTTGGGTTGCCTCCCAAGCATCGCCTAATTTAGTGTCTGGCATAACTCACATCACGACTATTGTCCATAACCTCTCATCCCTTTCTAACCTTTTGGGCCTACATTTTTCTTCTTTTTTGAACTCTTGAGTTCTTACACTCCAGTTTTATAGATTTTCTCACATCTACATTATTAGGATTCCATTTAATATTTTTAGTCTTAGGCTTAGTGATAAAATTTGGAAACTCTATGAGAGAGTTCAAAGAGGTTATTGTATTATTGTACCCCACTACCCCATACTGATTTACTTCAATAACTAAAATCATGCATAGGTCTATGTAGTTTGAAGGTGTGTTAATTACTTTTTACACTATGAAAAATACATCTTCATCATTCATTCTCATCTTAAGTGTGCACTTTATAACTTCTATCAAAGCTCCACTGGTATCTAAGAATTAATGTCCAAGTATGATTGGTACCATGTCATTTGCATCATAGTCAAAAACAATAAAATCAGTAGGAATAATAAACTTACCAATATTAATGATAACATCCATAATAATTTCTTTGAGGACCACTCAGCTTCCATCTGCTATCTGTAGCACAACTGAAGAGGGCCTTGGTTTGACCAAACTAATATTATTAAGAACTGAAAGAGGCATTAAGTTAATGCTTTCCCCCAAATCATTTAGAGCTTACATAATGTAACATTCACTAATTTTTATGGGGAGGGTGAAACCCCTAGGGTACTTGAATTTTTTAGGCATCTTTCTCATAACCATAAAATTTCACTCCTCAATAAGTGAAAAAGTCCCATATCTCTAAGATTTTTCTTAGTTTCCACCACATCCTTTAAGTATTTAGCATACTTAGGCATACCCTGCAATCATGTGATAAAGGAATGTTAATGTGGAGTTCCTTGATTATATTAAGGAACTTCTTGAAACATGCATCCTCATGTGCTTTCATGAGATTTTTCTGAAATGGTGGTGGTGGTCTCTTTGGTGCTTTCTTAGTCGGCTTATCAGTAGGGTACTCAGAATTCCCCTTCTTCTTAGCTTCTTTTCCTAGAGATTACCGCTTAATCTGCTTGGTATGATCAACTCTACTTGCACCTCATGATTCTTCTTTGAGGGATCATCTATCAAGTCGCTACCATTCCTCAAAATGATTTCCATAGCATGCTTTAGATTCTACTTTGTACGATCTGGCAAACCCCCTTGAGGTCTTACATTCTAAGCCTGTGCCAATAGTTTAACTTGCTCTTCTAGATTCTAGATGGAAAGTTTTTGATTTTTTAGCTTTGCATCCATATTTACTTACTCAGTCATAATCTTTTTGAGCATCTCTTCAAGATTGCTAGACTAAGCTTGCTGCTAAAATTTTTGTGCCTAATTTCCACCATATACATTGTTGGGCTGAGTCTAAAAATTTTGATTATAGGAGTTACCAAAATGTTGGTTTCTTCTTTGCGTATTTCCTACAAAATTTGACTAACTTTACATTTTCTCCACACAGGTCTATTTAATGATCACTACCTCTATAAACTTCATACAAAACCTGCATTTCCTGAACCTCCCGCATAGTTTGAACCACATTAGTTTGAGCTTGGCCTTGAGACATGATCAGTTTGTTGAGTTGAATTATTATCTGGTTCTTAAAAGTAGATAACTGTGCATCTAATTCTGTGATTACATCTCCTTTAGATGAGACTGAAATATTCTTTGTTCCAGATCTCGAAACATCACTATGCCTATTCAGATTACCCTGTGTAATTTTGTCCAATTGAGTGTACAATTCTGTATATGTTTATCCAAATCTTGAACACCTATATCTAAATCTATCAAAATCTTTATGTGTGGGTCAATACTTTGAAAAAAAATTATGATCTAATACCTCACTAGATTGATGATGATGTGGGAAATCTTTGAGAAGAACTTTGGAAATAATTTGAAGTTTGCTGAAGTTGAGGATCTCACTTCTCAATTTTACATTCTTAACATATGGAAATAATTTTTATTAGGAACTTTGCTGCAAGATCATCAAATATGTGATTGAGTTTGTAGTCTTTCCATTTAACCCTGTCTTAGTTTCTTCTAAAAGTGAGAATGGGAAAAGTGTAAGCCTCACATAATATAGGGAGAACCCTATTAGAATAAATGTGTCACTAATCTCAAGAAAATTTGAATATGGACCATAGGGTTCTTTTATGCCTGACCATTTTATTGTCTACTTGTTTGCAACAATTTCACCATGTTCTGACTCAGCTCAAATCTACCTCTTCGGTTTGCAGATGGTGGAGTTAACATTGATAGCGGGTGCGACTGCTACTTCGCGCACTATCCTTGGGGATTCCATGACTTCAAGAACAACCTCGATATGTAAATCCTACTCAACCTATAATATTGGGTAGAAAAGTGCAACTGTACTTCTTAAATGGTGCAAGCTTTGCTCAGGTTCTGGATCTGGTTTAACCAAATCCTTTATTCCTTGCTAGCTTACTGAACTAACAAACTTGTACCTATAATATGAGTGGATAAGATCCAATTTTTAGCACTTACTAAATAAAAGTAAAGATTAAAACTAGAATCCACTAATGTTTAAGTCCTCACAAATGATGCCAAAAACTTGTTGCGACTTTTGCATACGCAAACGCACGTGGTTAAATGAGTAGTAAAGTGACTTTTTTTTAGAGTCGGGTTGTTGTACCCAAGAGACTTAAGTTAGTTCAGTTCTAATTTCAGTTATACTTATCAATCTAATAAGTACAAGTTTATAAGAAGATTATGAGATTTGTAATTATAAACTAACAAAAATAACAATGGTATGAAAGTTGAACTATAAACAATATATGGAGAATTATAGGATTGAGGCATCTACTTCACATTCATGCATAACTATTATTTGTAACCAGTGTTGGTGTTTATTATGATTGTTGATTTACAAGGTTGCTAGTATAACTTGGGGATGCTCACCCTCCTATTTGTCTACCCAAATTAGTCTCACAACTACATTATTGAGAGGGGACGTGATTCTCTAATTTGGATACACTAAGTTATGTTCTCATTTTATTAGCCAAGTGGAAATTTAGAATATCTACCCTAACCGTAAATATTCCCTTAACAGAGTAAAGATAATATCCACACTCCTTACAAACTTTTTTCCATCCCTTGGATTCTATGGTCAGTTCATCTAAATACTATAGATTTATCCTACACTTTGTGGCTCTTTCGAATGGTAAAGCAAGAACGCAAAAATAATCATATGACATGATAGACATATAAATCAAACTAATGAACCATAATTAAGAAATAATATTTTAACCTCAACCCTAGAAAGAGTGTGTTTAGCCATAGCTTTACATAAAACCACCATAGATGAGTTCATAAAGTAAGACAACAAAGAGGATAATGTAAAAAACTAAGAACCCTAATATAAAGCCTTGGATGCCTTGTGTTCTTCTAATTGTTTGATGATCTAAATATGTCTTATAATTATGGATAATTTCTATTCAAATAGCCCTCAAAGTCTTGCAGATTCCCAAAAGGATTAGATATAATGACAAAACATCCCCTCAACTTACACCAACATAAAACCAAAATTTTAGACGTGTTTGAAGGGTTTGCGGCGTGCAACTGAGTTATGGTTTTGAGGGGCATATTGCATGGATTATTTAGGAGAAAAACCGGGGTTATATGAATATTTGGAGAGTGTGGAGCAATGTGTACTCCACAATATGCAATTTCGTTTAGTCATTGTTCTATGCTTCTAGTCTAACTTGTTCCTGGTTTCCCCACTCATCATGGCTTTTGTAGCTTTTGTGTGCAGGCCTTATTTATCTTCCATATTTGCTCCAATGATCTCCACCAACAGCCCATAAAAAAATTAGGCCATAATACACAATAAATCTCATTAAATGTACACTAGAACAAGTGTAGCTTAGCCTGATTGTACTAGTTATCTTATTTAATATGTATTTGATTGTTTTGTCTCTTGAATTGATTCGAATAAACCTTAAACACTCTAAACATGTAGATTAGCACAAAAATAAACAAATAAAACTAAATATGAACATAAACACACCAAGTTATTCTCAAAACTAAGGTAAAATACCGAGTAGAAGTTTGCTAATAAGTGTAGACTTGCACCTAAGATCAAAATCCCACACTTAAAGCCTTGTTCATCCTCGAACAACGTGTTACACTCATCTACATCATGGAGGACTCTAACATCACTAATCGAAATAAGACACTCAAGATAGCACTACAATGACTATCATAGATAGCAAGTTCACAATAAGTATGTATCATAATCAAACTTCAAATGCAAGAATGACTACTCAAAACCTCCTAGACTCAATAATTTATTCCATAAAATTAGAAAATTCATGCATATAAATCAACCAAGAAATCATATAATCCACCTATCAATCATCAAACATGTTCCCTAACCACAAGACAGTCAACCATATCCACTCATAAATTTGTAATTTATCACAAGAATGGGTGTAGTAATCAAATTTAGTTCACTCTCACAATGAATTCACATGTCACATAAGTTGAACCATAAGCTCACCCTTAGTGTAGTACTCCGCTAATATAAGAATATCAAAGATCAAAATCAATCAGGACTCTAAAGCTTGTAATGTAGGTTAAGGGAAGGGTATAAGCTATTTTGGACAAGAATAGTGACTAATTTTTCCAATCTCCTTAGTAAATCACACTTTCCATTAAGCTCAATTTCAACCAACCTTATATTCCACTTTTCTCTTCCCTAACTCTGTTTGTTTTGCCCCATCTCTTTTCTCTATATTACATATCCTTAGTAGGGATTATTTTCTATTAATACATGATTCACTTCCTTTGATCAATTTTTCTTTTCATTACACTACCCCCACCAACAACACAAACTTTTTAAACACACCCATAAACTATTATTTTGGGGCTTCAAATTCACTTTTTCTTTTATTCAATTTTACACTCCTTAACATCTTTTTTTTTTTTTAACAAAAGTTCTTATAAGTTTTGGATCAAATTACGGTCAATTAAAATAAAAGAAATAAGCTACATATGAGGCTAACAAACAATAGGCTAAAGGCTTAATGAGGTTGACTAAGATCATGCATTATGGGTAGATACAGAAGGTATAGAACATGGACTTTTAAAATGCCTATATAATCTCCTAAACATTTTTTATTTTGCTTTGCAAACACTCCGGACAAGTTCTAGACATAATTATGCAAAAATGGAATTATAAAAAACCTCACACATAGATGGCATATGTTCAACTCAAGAAGGATTCCTACAAACTATCAACCAAGTAATTACAATAATTTAAAATAAGCGAAAATCACATAAGATAAAATAACTGAGCCTAGGTGTCTCAAAAATAGTAATTCAATTCCTTAACATGCTTTTTACTTCACAACATTTGCATCATATAGTCATGTATCCTAACAAGAGCACATATTATCCAACAAGTGAACGGGTTCTAGTTATTAAATCATAATAAATAATTTTCCCTCAAGATGATCGTCATCCACCATCATCAGGAAAAGTCCCTAAACTATGACTAAAGATTTTAAAAATTTTCCTCCTAAAAAAGAAAAAGGAATATAGCTTCAAAAGGCACCCCATAAAAAAAAATAAAAAAAATCAAGGGTGGATGAAGTGTGCCACTACAAAAGAATAACAACAAAAACTTAACCAACTAAGAATTAAAAAAAAAAAAAAGAATACAGGCTCAGACTCCAATAACATCACTTCATCCTAAACACATCAGAAGATTCCTCACTTCACACTTAAAATTATAATTTTCCCGAAAGTATAATCTTAGAATGAAGAATAAGAATTTTTATCGAGTCCTCTAGGTTTAGCTAATAGTATCATATCAATCAAAAGGTCCGAAGGACTCGATGCTCATCTTTTTCCATGCTCCTTATCTTGGATCTCGGGTACTCAGTCTTTCCTTCAACATGTAAACATTAAACTAAAAAAAAATTAAAGGCGATACTATGAAATGAAAAAAAAATCAATAATCTTAACTTAGGTTGCCTCCAAGCAGATGCTGATTTATTACCGTGACACGAATCACATTACAACTATCCTCCACATTCTCTCATCCATTTCCACCTTTTGGGCCTATGTTATCCTTCTTTTCTGAACTCTTGAGTGCTCACACTCCAGTTCTATAGCATTTCTCACATTCACCTTTTTAGGATTCCATTCAATCTTTTCAAGCTCAGGCTTAATGATTAAATTGGCTATTTTATGAGAGTTTGAAGAGGTAATTATAATATTGCAATCCACTACCCACACATATGCACACCCATAACTGAAATCATACATATGTATCTATAGTGTAAGGGTGTATGAGTACTTTGTTGTCACGGCCCGAAGCAAGGCCTGGCCGTGACGGGTATATCAAGTCCCACATGGACCAAAAATTACCCCTTGCACCTAACCAAACCAAACACACCACATCCCAAGGTTGGATGAATTCCGAACATATAAAAAGATAGAGTGTCATAACTTAAGAAAATTTTAATGCATGTCCATAACCAACGACTAACAACCGCCCACACAACTAATTAACACCGCTCAATAACCACAGTAATAAAAAAAAAGCCTGCTAAACATTGAACCAAATCTAAATACCAACAAAATTTAGGGACATGCCCCCAAATATAGCCAAAACAAGTTTAAACAGTCTGAGACATAAAAAAACAAAACATGAAATGTAAAATTATGATGTATGGAAGCTCACCACTTCAATGTAAACTCGTAAACTGATCCTGATTTTAGTCACTGAGTAAGAGAAGTATAAGTATGGCCAATTCATACATCGCGTGCGATACAACGTCAAAAGATGGTTAGTAGGGTGAACGCTAGCATATAACTCAGGGATAAGGATAATATAATGTCATGATCAATAGTTTATAATCATTCAAAACAAATGCACATAATCCAATGCATAAAGCTTAACATGTGTTTCAAAACTTTAGCCTGGATTCTGTAGCACAACCATCATAACTTGTAACAATGATCTATATGGGCCCCATCTCTCACCCCCTAGTCGAACCCCAGTGCGAATAGCCACACTAAACAAAGAATAATCTTATATGGCAACTTAAGCACCCGATCATGTAATAATTTATGGGGGACTTGAACCTTCCTAATCATGAAATAATAATAATAAGGGAGACTCAAACCTCCTTGGTCACTTTGACCCCCGCATCGGCAAATACGGTTTCTAGTGTCGGTCATCCAAAATTCCACTTTTACGACTCAGCTACACAACCCTTATTAGAGCCCAATTAAAATATTTATCACACAATCCCATTCATAAACCACATTTCACATTAAGGCATACATTTTTGGTATTATCATACCAACTATACTTGCAAGGTAACAACAACATGCTAAGACAGTTTTCCATTTACTTGGGGAAAGCAACTCCCTTTGTTCATTAATACAAAGTGGGGGACACCGACTCCCTTTATTCATTAAATTAGAGCATTGTGTTTCAAATGCCTCTTTATATCATGCAATAGCTTAAGACTAATTCAATTTTACAAATTCCCACTTTTCTCATAACTCAAAACCAATTTCACAATGTAGAATTGGGGTCATAACCACTTTAAAAGTCAAAAGTTTTGAGAAAATCACAATTGCCTAGTTCATTCACCATACCCATGCACCCACAGGTCAAAACCATATGTAAAGCATGATCAATCATACAGAAACCATAGGAAAACATTGTTCAACAACAAGCATTCAAAAACCCCCAACATTTGTTTCAAAACCAACACAAAAATCTCATGAACAATACTTTAAAATACATGTTTTTACAAAATTAACAATGAGGGAAGAGTAACATGCCTTAACTACCAAGAAATTTGGAGACAAATCAATCCTTAAGTCCTTAGATGACCAACTTGATTAAACCCTAGCTTGACTTGCTTTAGGAAATTTAGAGAGCCTTTTGGGAGTGTTTGAAAAGTTACTTAATTTGTTTATGAGTGCTAATAACACCCAAATGAGGTTATAAGACGTGGGTTTCAATTTGAGTAAGAGAGAAAATATCTAGGATGCCCTTAATTTAAAAGCTAAAAAAGTGTAACCTTTAACTACGGGTCAACCCTTAACTCATAGCCATTCCTTAAGACTCGTTGCCACTATTTGTAACCAATGCAGTACCACCAAGGCACCCTGCACTGTTATTCTTATGCCTTAATGTCACCATTCATAATGGGACCCTACGATTTATAGGGTCTAGCCCTATTTAACACAAAACCCAAATTAGGACTTACACTAGACACCCTACGATTACACCTAATGACTCATGATATATCATTATAGCTCTTGGCGATCCATTCATACTCATAGAATAATCAAGCCACAAACTTACTAATTTAGTTATGACTTATCCCAATGACCCGCTAGGACACCCTACGGCTCATAGGATCCAGTTGTTACCAGGGTAGTGAGTGCAAAAGTCCCAAAAATTCCAAGGACCCAAAAACTCGGGGTATTACATACTCCCACCTTAGGATCATTAGTCCTCGATTGATAGGACAAGGCATTTATTCGCACATTTTGACTACACATTCCTCTACTATTACCTTTAGCAAAGATAGAAAATAAAGATGCTAAGAAAATTACCTTTTCCTTTAACAAAGTTAGAAAATAAAGATGTTAAGAAATACACATACCTTAAGCACGATTATTCGGAATGGGAAATAAGAATGGATACTTGGACTTCATGTCCTCCTCAGCTTCCAAAGTAGCTTCCTCAACCTTTTGGTTCCTCCAAATAAGCTTTACCAAAGCCACATTCTTCATACTTAATCGATGGACTTGCCGATCCAAAATCTCAACTGAAACCTCCTCATTGGACAAGGAATCTAATATAGCCACCTTATCCAAAGGAATAACCATCAAAGGATCACTCGTGCACTTCCTCAATATCAAAACATGAAACAACAGATGAATGGAGATCAAACTAGGAGGCAACTCTAATTCATAGGCCATATTATTAACCTTTTACAACACCAAGTATGCACCGACATAACGGGGAATGAGCTTCTCCTTCGTACCGAACCGAATTACTTCCTTGATGGGAGACACTTTTAAGAACACCCAATCACTAATATTGTACTCCAACTCCCTTCACCTCACATCTACGTAGGACCTTTGGGGACTTTGGGTGGCCTTAAGTCTATCCCAAATCACCGACACCTTCTTCATGGCTTGGTGAACCAGATCAGGGCCAAATAACTTATTTTCACCAACCTCAAACCACCCAATAGGAGATCTACACCTCCTACCATATAAGGCCTCAAAGAAGCCATATCAATATTAGAGTAATAACTATTATTGTACCACAAAATAAAAAACACATAATCGAAGCATATCTTCCAAAACCTTAATTCTCTTTTCCACTTGCCTATCCGTTTATGGGTAGAAGTGGCACTAAGGTCCACCTTAGTCCCCAAACCTAGCTGGAACGACCTCCAAAAGTAAGATTAGAATTGAGTATCCCAATCAGATATGATGGAAATTGGAGTACCATGCAACTTTATGATCTCCTCAATAAGTAACTTAACGTAATCCTCTAAAGAAAAATTTGTCCTTATTGGCAAGAAGTGAGCAGACTTAGTCATCCTATCCATGATGACCCAATTCAAATCAAATTATTGGTGAGACCACAGAAGATCGGTAACAAAATCCATTATAATTATCTCCTATTTCCACACTGGTAGCTTAGTCTCTTAAGTTTACCTACCGGGCCTCAAGTGCTCTACCTTCACTTGCTGACATACCATGCACTTGGCTATAAAATTGGCCACATACCACTTCATATTATTCCACTAATAAATCTCTTTAAGATCATGATACATCTTCGTCGAACTAGGATGAATAGTATAACATGACTCATGGGCTTCTGCCAAAATTCTACCTCATAACCCATTAACACGGGAATACACAACCTGCCTTAGTACCCAAGACACCATCACCACCAAACTCGAAAACCATAACTCTCTACCTACCTACCTTATTTTTGATTTGCATCGGAATAGAATCCATCACATGCTTCTCCTTCACTTTAGCACCAAGAGATGACCTCGCCACTTCTTGAACAACCACACCACAATTCTCAGAATCAAGGAGACAAACTTCTAGATTAGCCAAATGGTGAATATCTTTCACCAAATCTCACTTTTTCTCATCCACATGAGACAAGATTCCCATAGAAAACCTGCTAAGAGCATCAACAACTATATTAGCTTTACTTGAATGATAGTTGAGACTCATGTCATAGTCCTTAAGCAACTCAACCCATCTCCTTCTCCTAAGATTAAATTCTTTCTATGTGAATACATATTGATGGCTCTTATGGTCAGAATAAATATCAACATGGACCCCATAAAAATAATATTGCTAGATCTTTAATACAAACACTACAGGTAGTAATTCCAAATCATGGGTCGAATAATTATTCTCATGATCTTTCAATTATATAGAGGAATAAGCAACTACCTTTCCATGTTACATCAACAAATAGCCCAATCCCATAGGGATGCATCATAATAATTGACAAAACCATTAGTACCCTCAGGTAGAGTCAAAATTGGAGTTGAAGTCAACTTATTCTTCAGCTTCTCAAAACTACCCTCACAAGCATCAGACCATAAGAATTTCACCTTCTTCTGAGTTAACTTAGTCAATGGGTTCATGATAAAAGAGAAAATCTCTATAAACCTTCTATAATAGCTAGCTAAACCCAAGAAATTTTGAATATAGGATGGAGTCGTGGGTTTAGGCCACTTCTTAACTGTTGCAACCTTCTGGGGATCCACCATGATCCCTTTACTAGGAACAACATGACCTAAATAAGTTACAATATTCAACTAAAACTCGTACTTAGAGAAAATTGCATTCAAATACTAATCCTTTAGGGTCTACAACACAAGAGGGAGGCGATCAACATGATCCACCTCACTATTAGAATACACCAAAATATCATCAATAAATATAATGAAAAATAAGTCTAATAACTGATGGAAAACTCAATTCATAAGATCCATAAATGCAGTCGGGGCATTGGTCAAACTAAAGAACATCACCAAAAACTCAAAATAACCATACCGCCTTCGAAAGGCAGTCTTAGAGATATCCACCTCCCTAATACTCAACTGATGGTACACAAATCAAAGATCAATCTTGGAAAAGAATTTAGCACCTTGAAGCTGATCAAAAAGATCATCAATCCTTGAAAATGATTACTTATTCTTCACGGTTACTTTATTCAATTAGCAGTAATCAATATACATCTGAAGGGAATAATCCTTCTTATACAAGAAGAGAATAGGATCACCCCACGGAGACACACTAAGGAGAATAAAACCCTTGTCAAGAAGATCTTTTAACTGCTCCTTGAGTTTCTCCAACTCATCCAAATCCATTCTGCAAGGAGGGATAGAAATAGGATGAGTGTCTTGAAGAAGATTGATCCAAAACTCAATTTCCCTATCGGGAGGTACACTAGGAAGATTATCAGGAACTCATCGGGGAATTCATAGAACACAGGGACCTTCTACAAAGAAGAATCTTTGGCTCTGGGATCGTTAATATGTACTAAGTGATAGAGGCATCCTTCAGAAACCAATTTCTGGGCTCTAAGATACGAGATGAACTTTCCTTAGGTACTAGGGAACTACCTTTCTATTCGATTACCAGCTCATTTGGGAAATGGAAACTGACCATTCGGGTTCGACAATTAAGAGATGCAAGTACTAATGTAACCAATCCATTTCCAAAATCATATCAAAGTTTAGCATGTCAAACTCAATCAGATTCACCAAGGTCTCCCTACCATGAACTGACATCATACAACCCCTATAGACACTTTTATCCATAATGGATTCATCCACCAGGGTGGATATAGAAAAAGGGTTTGAAATGCACTCAGGATCAAAACCTAAATAAATAGCTACGTAAGGGGTCACATAAAAGAGTGTAGACCTAGGATCAAATAGATAATACATGTCATGAGAAAAGAGTTTAAGCATACAAATAACAACATCGAGGGATGCCTCAGAATACTAGCGAATGGCAAGAACATATAGACTATTTTGACCAGTGTTAGAGCTAGAAGCAAAAGTAGCACCCTTTGGTGCAAGAGCGGATCAAGCAGCAACAATAATCTTATTCACCCTAGGAAAAACCTTAGAAGGATAATACCTCTGCAGATGACTAGTCCAACCATATTTGAAGTGCTTATTCCTCTTTTCTTAACAAAAACCATGATGCACCTGATCATAAAATCTATAAAAGGGATACAACGGAGATGACTGAGCCCACTAGCCTGCGAATGGTCTCTTAGTTCTCTTATCCAACAATCATACTAAGAATGATGGTCATCCAATGAATTTATATTAGGAGCACTAGCACTAGAATAGGAACCAAAATTGCCCCTCTTCTTTTTAGAGCACTTTCCACCATCTCTACCACTTTGCTGCTGACCTCCACCCTGATCTGAATAGTGGAACTTCTCACTTTACCTTTTACTTAGCTCCATTTTATTCTTATTTTCTTCCTTCACTTGTTGGATATACACCACAAGTCTAGAGATGTCTATATCCTTATTCAACAAGGCAGCCTTGCTCTCCAAGATCAACTCACGGTATAACCCCAAATCAAATTTCCTTATTCTAGCCCTCATGATAGATACCAATTTAGGAGCATAACATGACAACTGATAAAACTTCAAGGCATACTCCTTTACTGACATCCTGCCTTACTTCAAATTTATGAATTCCTTAAACTTTTTCTCCCTCAACTCCCGAGGAAAGAAGTAGTCAAGGAAAATACTAGAAATCATCCTCCATATTAGTAGCATGCATCACACAGAAGATCTATTATAAATAATGTTTTAAGGATCTTTCTCAACATCAGAACTAGTGAAAATAGGAAGACTCAACCTCATGAATTAGCCAACCCGGCCGCAGGTGATGGAGCAACTAAAAAAATAAGATCAATCTGAGAGGCCCCCAACTGGGTAAGCAAATAAATTGACTGGTGAAACTCAGCATTAGACACATCATCTCGAGGTATCTGACGAGCGATAGGGGTAATTGGTGGATCTCCCTCAAAAAAAATTAGAAGTAGCGACCCTAGACCGGGTCTGAACTCCTAAAGTTAGATGAGCTTCATATTGTCCTCAAATAGGATAGAAAAGTTTCCATGGAGATAAGATCTTTTTGCAGTCATAATCTAAAAACCAAACACATGAGAATTAGATGGGATTCAAGACCTTAGACTCTATAGCTCGAATAGAACAATAGGAAAGGGAAACATTCCTAATGCCTCATAGTCTCTCCCTTATAAGTCTGGTATGCTACACACTCATAAACAAAACTCTACTTGACACATCTTTGTTGGACACCCAATTGATAATGAACCTAGGCTCTCATACCATCTTTGTCATAACCCAAACCAGGGCTTGGCCGTGATGGGTATTTCAAGTCCCACGAGGATCGGAGATCATCCCCTGCACCTAACTAATCCAAACACACCACATCCCAAGGTTGGATGAATTTCAAACATATAACAAGATAGCGTGCAAAAGCTTAAGAAAATTGTAATCCATGTCCATAACCAACCACCAATAATCAGCCACACAACCTACTGACATCGCCCAATAATGACAGTGGTCCAAACAAAACCTTTTAACAATGAACCAAAATTGAATACTAACAAAATATAGGGACATGCCCCCAACTATAGCCAAAACAAGTCTAAACAATCTGAAACATAAAAGAACAAAACATAAAATGTAGACTTCTAATATATGAAAGCTCACCAGTTCAATGACAACTCATAAGTTGATCCTGAATCCTATTTGTTAAGCAGGAGTAGTAAAAGTATGGCCAATTCCTGCATCGCATGGGGATACATCATCCAAAGACGATTAGCAGGGGGAATGATAGAATGTAAATTGGGGATAAGGACAATATAATATCATGATCAATAGCTTAAAAACATTCAAAATCAATGAACGTAATCAAATGCATAAATATATATATACACACACACACATCACAGGCCGGGATGGGGAATAAGGCTTAATATGCATTTTAAAACTTTATCCTAAATTATGTAGCTTAATCATCATAACATGTACCCATAGGCTATATGGGCACCAAATCTCACCCACTGGTTGGGCTCCAAGCGTGTAGCTACACGAACCGGAGAATAATTTCACATATATACACACGGGGGACTCGAACCTCCAAACGTATACTAAGGTAAATTAAGTACCCGATCATGTAATGATTTATGAGGGAGTCAAACCTTCCGAATCATGAAATAATAATAATAATAATAAGGGGGACTTGAACCTCTCTGGTCACTTTGACCATGCATCGGCAAACGTGGTTTCCAATGTCGGTCACCCAGACCTTTACTTTCATAACTCAGCTACACAACCCTTATTAGATCCCAATTAAAACATTTATCACATAACACGATTCATGAACCACAATTCACATTAAGGCATACATTAATGGTATCATCATACCAACTATACTTGTAAGGTGATAATAACATTCCAAGATAGTTTTCATTAACTTGGGAAAAATAACTCCCTTTTTTCATTAATACAAGGTAGGGGACACCAAATCCCTTTGTTCATTAAATTAGACCATTATTTTTTACATACCTCTTTATATCATGCAATAGTTTAAGACTAGTTCAATTTTACAAATTCCCACCTTTCTCATAACTCAAAACCAATTTCGCACTATGGGGTAGGGGTCATAACCACTTTAAAAGTCACAAGTTTGGAAAATCACAAATCTTTAGTTCATTTACCATAATCATGCACCCATAAGTTTAAAACCATATGTAAAGCATGATTAATCAGATACAAATCATAGGAAAACATTGTTCAATAACAAGCATTCAAAACCTCCCAACCTTTGTTTCAAAACCAACATAAACAACTCATGAAAAATAATTTAAACACATTTTTTTACAAAACTAACAATTAGGGAATAGTAACATTCTTTAAACACCAAGAAATTTGGAGAGAAATTGATCCTTAAGCCTATAGATGACCAACTTAATAAAACCCTAACTTGACTTGCTTGAGGGAATTTAGAGAGCCTTTTAGGAGTGTTTAATAGGTTACTTGATTTATTTTTGAGTGATAATGACACCCTAATGAGGTTATAAGACATTGGTTTCAATTTGGGTAAGAGTGGAAATGTCCAAGATACCCTTAACTTTAAAGCTGAAAAGTGTAGCCTTTAACTACGGGCCAACCCTTGACTCATAGCCACTCCTGATGAATTATCACCATAAGTCGTAACCAAGGTTGTACCACTAAGTCACCCTACACTATTATCTTTATGCCTTAATGGCACCATTCATAATGGGACCCTATGACTCGTAGGGTCTAGTCATAGTCAACACAGAGCCTAAATTTAGGACTTTCACTAGACACCTACGATTACACTTAACGACTCATGACATATCATTATGGCTCATGGTGAGCCACTCATACTCATAGGAGAATCAAGCCACAAACTTACTGATTTGGTTATGACTTATCTAAGAGACCCGCCAGGACACCCTATGACTCATAGGGTCCAATTGAAACCAGGGCAGTGAGTGCAAAAATCCCAAAAATTCCAAGGACCCAAAA
The DNA here is from genome assembly GCF_002878395.1 of Capsicum annuum. NCBI lineage: Eukaryota > Viridiplantae > Streptophyta > Magnoliopsida > Solanales > Solanaceae > Capsicum > Capsicum annuum. The sequence goes on along the minus strand of NC_061115.1, from coordinate 168,491,311 downwards.
ACCCGGGGCCTTATATTTGTACACTCTAACATATTAAGTGTTTCCTCTCCAATATATATCAAAGCTCCATCGATAGCCAAGAATGGACATCTAATATAATTGGTACCCTGCCATCTGAATCATAGCCAAGAACAATAAAAAAAAGTAAGAATAATGAACTTGAAAATATGAATGAGAACATCATTAGTAATTATTTATAGGACTACTCACGTTCTATCCGCCTTGTGTAACACAACTAAAAAGGGCCTTGGCTTTCCCAAACTAAAAGTATTAAATACTAAAAGGTGCATTAAGTTAATTCTTTTCACCAAATCACTAAGAGCCTTCATAATGTCACCTTCACTAATTTTTATGTGGAGGGTGAAACTCCTAGGTTCCTTGAGCTTTTGAGGCATCTTGCTTATAACTAAAAAAAACTATACTCCTCAGTAAGTGTCATACTCTTTATATTTTTAAGCTTCCTCTTATTTTCCAATACATCCTAGAAGTATTTGTCATACTTAGGCATACCCTACAAAGCACCTAATAAAGAAAGGTTATTTATAGTTCTTTAAATATGTCATATAACTTCTTAGAATATGCATCCTCCTATGCTTTCTTAAGATTTTGACAAAATTATGGTAGTGGCATCTTTGGTGCTTGATTAGCCAACTTATCAATAGGGTACTCAAAATTCCCCCTTTTCTCACCTTATTTTCTAGTGGTTACTGCTTAATTTGTTTTGGTCTAATCAACTCTTCTTGCACCTCATGATTCTTCTTTGGGGTGCATCTATTAAGTCTCTACCACTCCTCAAGGTGATTGCCATAACTTGCTTTGGATTATGTTATATGTCACCTGAAAAGCCAACTTAAGGTCTCATTCTGATCCTGTGCCAACTTTCTAACTTGCTTCTCTAGATTTTGTATGTCAAGTTGCTCATTTTTCAGCTCTATAGGCATTTTTCTTACTCAATCATAATCTTTTTGAGCATCTCTTCAATATTTCTAGATTAAGCTTGTTGCTGAAATTTTTGTGCCTTATTTTGACCCCATGCATACTTGGGCTGAGTCTTTAAATTTGATTATAGGAGTTACAAAAATTTTGGTTTTCCCTTTGTGTATTTCCCATAAATTTAACTAACTCTAATTTTCTCTATACAGGGTTGTATAATGATCGCTACCTCTACAGACTTCAAACCAAACTTGCACTTGCTGCACAAATTGAACTATATTAGTTGGAGCTTGTCCCTGAGACATAGTTAGCTTGTTGAGTTGAATCATTATCTGGTTTTGAAAAGCATATAACTATGTAGACAATATTGTGATCAAATCCCTTTCTTATGAGCCTGGAATATTTTTTGTTATCACTCTGGAGGCATCACTATGCTCATTTAGATTACCTTGTGTAATTTTATCCAATTGAGTGTACAAATTTATATATACTTTCTCTAAAGACTGACCACCTGTAACTAAATCTTGCATAATATTTTTTATGGGTTAAGACTTTCAATAGAAGTGTGAGCTAATACCTTATTAGACTGTTGAAGACGTGAGCAATATTTGATAAGACCTTTGAATCTCTCCCAAGCCTGGTATAAGTTCTCTTTGGGATTCTTCTTAGAGTTAATGATTTTAGTTCTCCATTTTATAGTTGTACCAGATGAAAAGAATCTGATGAGGAACTTTGTTACAAGATCATCAAATATTGTGATAGAATTTGCACACTTTCAATTAAACCACTTCTTAGCTTCTTCCAAGAGTGAGAAAAGTGTAAGCCTCACATAATTAGGAGAGACCCCTGTTGGAATGAACGTGTCACTGATCTCAAGAAAATTTTAAAGATAGACCTATAGGTCCTTATGAGCTTGAATAGTGAACTATCCACTTATGTATAATAATTTCACCATGTTCTATTTTAGCTTAAATATACCTCTAGGTTTTCATATGCTAAAGGTGGAGGTAACATTAGTTGCACGTGGTATTGATACTCCGCCCACTATCCTTGGTGCTACCATTAATTTTAGAACAACCTCGACATATTGATCCTGCTCAACCTATAGCATTAGGTAGAGAAGTGCAACCGCTTTTCTCAAATGGTGCAAGTGTCGCTTAGGTTCAGAATCTGGTTTAACCAAATCCTTATTCCTTGCTAGCTTACTAAATCGACAAACTTGTACCTGTAAGATGAGTGGCTAAGACCAAGTTTTTATCACTTACCAAATAAATAGCAAAACTTAAAACTAGAAATCCACTAATCTTTGAGTTCCCACCAACGGTGCCAAAAACTTATTAGAACTTTTATACCTGCAAGTGCATGTGGTCAAATAAATAGTAAAGTGAATATTTTTGAGTGTTGAGTGATTGTACCCAGGGGACTTGAAGTTAGTTCATTTCTAATTTTCAATTATTATTATCAAATTAACAAGTATGAATTTGTAACAAGATGATGATATTTGTAACTATACACTAAGTAACAAAAATAACAATGGTATGAAAGTTAAATTGTAAATAATAAATGGATTGTTTTAAGGTTGAGACATCTACTTCATATCTACATAACTATGATTTCTAGTTGGTGTTTATCATGATTCTTGATATAGGAAGTTAATAGTATAAACCGAGGATGATCACCCTCTAATTTGTCATTGAGAGGGTTTCTGAGTCTCTAATTTGGATGCACTAAGTTATCTTTCCATTTTATTAACCAAGTGGGTGTTTAGGCATATCTCTATCCTGACTACAAATCTTCCTTTAACAAAGTAATGATAAGATTCACACTTCTTGTACTTTATGTTCCTCCTCTTGGATTTTGTGGTCAGTTTGCCTAAAAACTACAGATTTATTCTAAAAATCGTGACTCTTTAGAATAGTAAAACAAGAATGCAAAAATTATCATATGACATGAAAAATATATAAACTAAACTAATAAAACATAAGCAATTATGTCATATCCTCGATCCTAGAAAAGGGTGTTTAGCCATTCATAGATTTACAAAAATTACCATATATGAGTTCATAAAGTAAAACTACAAAGAGTATAAAATAAAGAACTAAGAACCCTAATGTAGAGCCCTTGATTCCTTGTGTTCTTTCCAATTGTTGGATGATCTAAGAATATCTTGTAATTGTTGCAAAGTACTCTTTATATAGCCCTCAAAGTGGTGCAACCAAGTACCAAAGGGATTAGATACTTTCACCTATGATCACCACCTCTTTTGGTTTCTATTTGAGCTGTTAGGGAGTTTCAAGACATTTTTCTTACAAATTTTCTTAGTAGGCCTGTGAATTGTGATATTGATTTTCTATTGATTTTGACCTAGGAACCAATCCCATTTCCATTCCTCCTTCGAGAATGACCCCGACTAAGTTGAAGGAACTAAAAAAAATTATAGGATTTATTGACAAAAGGGTTCATTGGAACTAACGTGTCTCCTTGGGGTGCTTCTGTCATGTTTCTAAAGAAGAAGGATAGTCTATGCACATGTGCATTGACTATTATAAGTATCTTCTTTCTTGAATTGATGATCTATTTGACCAACTTTAGGATGCCTCACTATTTTTAAAGATTGACCTGAGATACAAGCATCACCAATTGAGGATTAGAGCTTCAGACGTTCCATAGATGAATTTTTGAACTCGGTATAGACATTATATTAGTTGAATGAGTCCTCAAAAATGTTCATGGAATTGATGTATTGATTATTCTAATCTTATATATACACCATCGTGATTGTATTTATTGATAATATCTTGCTTTATTCCAAGAATGAGGCCAACCATTTGAGACACTTAAGGAATGTGCTTCAGAGTTTGAATAATGAGAAGTTATGTACCAAGTTTTCCAAGTGTGAGTTTTGATTGGATTTTATTCATATCTTGGGTCATGGGGAGTCTAATGATGGTATCATAGTCGATCTGGCTAAGATATCAACGATTTATTATTGAGCCAAGATTTGGAGTTTTGTTTCTTTAGTAGGTTATTATCGGTGCTTTGTAAAGGGTTTCCCTTCTATTATAGCTCATTTGACAAAGTTTACATAGAAGAAAATTGTATTTTAGTTGTTAGATACTTGTGATAAGAGCTTTCAAAAGCTTAAAGTGTTGTTGAATTTGGAACCTATCTTGACTTGGCAAAGAAAGCATAGGCTTTACTATTTTCTATGATGCTTCTGGTGTTAAGGTTTAGGGACTGTATTGATATAGGATGGTAAGGTGATTGCATATGCTTTTTATCAGTTGAAGCCTCATGATAAAAATTACCCTACCCATGATTTAGAACCAAAAACATTTGTTTGTGTTGAAATTGTGTCAACATTACTTGTATGGAGTTCATTGAGATTTTATGTGATCATCGTAGCCTTCAGTATTTCTTCACCCAACAAAATCATAATATGAGACAACAATGTTGGCTTGAGCTGCTTAAGGATTATGATCTTACTTTTCTTTATCATTTTGACATGGTTAATATGGTTACAGATACTTTGAGAAGTCAATGAGTATAGGAAGTTTGGCTCATCTCTTGACCCTAGAGCGACCTTTTTCCTTACAGGTTCAATCTTTAGCTAATTAGCTGGTTAGGTTTATTATTTATTTACCTGGGATATTTTTGCATTTGTGTAGGCTATATCTTCTTTGATGGAAAAGATCCAAGCTCATGAGATTGATGATGATAAATTGAGGATGATTTTTGATAAAGTGTTGGGTGGCGAGGCTAAGGCGGCATCTTTTTATTTCAATGGTGTTTGAGGATTAGTGGTCGAGTTTGTGAGATGAGGATTGGTGGATGGGTTATATTTATCTTGGTTAAGGCTCATTGTTCTAGATATTCAGTTCAACCAGAAGCAGCTAAGATGTATCATAACTTAAAGTAGCATTATTGGTAGGGTAGTATGAAGAAGGATATTATGGAATTTATGTCTAAATGTTTGAATTTCCCATAGGTAAAGTACGAGCATCAATGAAATGGCTCGAATTTTGGTCCTTGAAAATTTCTTGAGCTTTGAGCTCACTGCCCTATTGATGACTCATTATATGAGTCATATTATGTCATTACGGGTCTAGGGACCCAAATCATAACCAAACAAGTATGGAATTAGCTAAGTTCTTCTCTGAGTATGAGTGACTCACTGTGAGTCGTAAGACCATATTATGTGTGGTAGGGTTGAGTCATATATTGCCTAGTGTCTAATCCCTTTGGGTTTTATCTTGGATATAACTAGACCATATGAGTCATATGGTCAGGTCATAAGTGGAATCATGGAGTCATAATATGGACAGTGCATGGGTTTCCAACTCATTTTTTAGGATATGACTCCAGGCTACGAGTCGTATGATGTGGTGACGAGTCGATGGGTCAACTTGTAACCAAGAATGACTGTTTTGCAAATTTTAGTTGGGAGTACTTTGGAGATTTACCACTTAAAACCCTTAAGGCCCCATGTCCCCAAAACACTTTGGGGAATTCATTCTACACTTTACAAGATCAAAACATCCTCTTTACACTATAAATCCTCTCAAGAAAAATTGGCTAGGGTTTCTCCAATGTGGCTATCTAAGGGTTCAAGAGTCAATTTCCCCCATGAATCTTTATAATTTAGGCATGTGACTCTCCTCTTATTTTTAGTTTACTAAAATCATTGTTCATGAACCATTAATAGTAGTTTTAAAACCAAGGTTGAGGGTTTTTGAATGCATTTCCTTGAATATTGTTTTCTATGCTTTAAATTATGATTATACATATTTTAATTATGGTTTTACTTATGTGGGTGCATAGGGATGATGATTTAATTTAGGGGTCATGGTTGAACCCCAAAATTTGATGATTTTGACTTTCGTAATGGTATGCCCTCAACCTGTTTGTGAAAGTGTTAATAAGAATGATATTATCGCAAGTTGAATTATATTTTTGAACTAAGGCCTTGGAATAACCATGATAATAATTGATGAAGGACTTTGTAAAGGCCTTGATGGCCCTAGATTGATTTAAGTTATAACCTTGGGTTTGGTTGGCTAAATGGGTTTGAGTCCTAAAATTTAAATTAACATGATGTCCATGTTTAGACAATGGGTTAGAGTCCCAAATAATGAAATTATTGTAATGGCATAATGTATGATTGCAAGTATGGTTGGTGTGGTGGTACCAATGGGGTACTTATATCTATAATGTGTTAGTAAATATTGATGCATGCTAAATGTTTTAAATTGGGCTTAAAGTAGGCCGTACAGCTGGGCCATGAAAGTAGAGGTGCAAAAGACTAACATTGGAAATTACGCTAGCCGATACAGGTGTCTAAAAGACCAAAAAGTTTGAGTCCCCCATATTGGTTATATGAATGGGAGGTTTGAGTCCCCCATATTGTATACATGGGGCTTAAGTTACTTTGACTATGCCGGGAGGTTCGAATCCCCCATAAAGGCATATATAGATATGGATATTCTCTGGATTGTGCGACGACACATACTGGGTCCCTTCTTGCTAGGGGAGAAATGGGCCTAATATCTCGTGGCTGCCTTATTATATGAGGATTATACTATACAGCGCAGGTTAAGGTTTTTCAAAGTTCATGCTAAGCCTTGCTCCCTACCCCAGCATGTGGTATTATATTTGTATATGTAGTTTATATGATATTATGCATTGAATGATGTATTTGTTTTGAACTATCATCATGGAATTATTTTGTCCCTCTATCCTTGAGTTACATGCTAGTGCTCCAACTAGTAATCATCTTCAGATATTGTTTCCCTATGCGATGTAGAAACTAGCCATACTTCTACATCTCCTGCTCAGTGACTTGGATTTGGGATCAGCTAGCGAGTTAGATTGAAGTGGTGAGCTTCCATCCTTTGGAAGACCCCAGTTTATATTGTGGTTTCCTTTTGATGTTTTGACTATCCATTAGATATTGGTTTTGTCTATCGTCGGGGGCATGTCGCAATATTTTATTGACCTTTAGTTTGTAGAGGCTTTGTTGGATTATTATGGACTTAGGTTGTTTGGTTGATTGTTTAGTGATGGACTATTGTTCAATTATCGTTGCTTGGTATAGTCATATCATGAATTATCATTAGTTTTATTATACACTATCTTGTTATAAGTTTTGAATTCGTTTGATATTCAGGGATGTTGTGTTGGTTTGGTTAGGTGAAAGGGTCATCTCCGGTCCACATAGGACTTGAGATACCTATCACGGCTAGACCCTAGTTTGGCTCATGAAAAATATGGTATCATATCCTAGGTTCATGGTCGATTGGGTGTCCAGAAAGCCGTGTCAATTAGAGTTTCTTTTATGAGTGTGTAGCACGCCACACTTATATGGGAGGGCCATGAGACATTTAGGAATGTTTTCTTTTCTTATTGTCTTAATTTTGAGCTATAGAGTCTAAGGTCTTGGATCCCTCTAATTTTCATCCATTCATCTTTCAGCTCATGCCTCTAAGAAGATCTGATGTTTGTGGAACTTCTTCTGTCCCATGTGAGGAAAATATGGATGGATCTCGTCCAATTCTAGGGTCCAAACCCAATCAAGGGTCGCTGCATATGACTATCCTCGTGGAGTCCCACCTATCCCCACTGATCCTACTCCTGAGGTAGATACTCATACTCAGTTGTCTCAAGGGCTGTTACTAATGCTGATTTTTGTTGCTCTATTAACCTATTGGCCTAGTTAGTGACATCTCAGACACAACAGTCGGGTTTTACTGGCACTACTATGGGTTCATCTTAGGCCACTAGAGTTGGCCAATTTATGAGGTTGCATCCTCCAATGTATACTGGTACTAAGGTTGGGGAGGATTCTTAAAGTCTTAGGCCACTAGAGTTGGCAAATTTATGAGGTTGCATCCTCCAATGTATTCTTCATAGATGGAAGTTGTGGAGTTTGTTTCCTACCAATTGAAGGGTGTGGCGTACCAGTGGTTCGAAGAGTGGGAACAGTTGAGAGGCAAATATGTTTGTTCTACATTATGGGATGATTTCTGCAGTGAGTTTCTAGACCGCTTCTTTCCTCAATAATTAAGGGAGGCAAAAAAGGAAGAATTTGTTAAATTGAAACAAGGAAGAATGATAGTTAAGGAGTATGCCTAGAAATTTCATCAGTTGTCTAGGTAATCTCCTGAGTTAGTGTCTAGCATAAGGGCTAGAATGCGTAAGTTTGCTTTTGGAATGTATCGTGAGTTGATTCTTGAGAGTAGTGTTGCCTTGTTGAATAAGGACATGGAAATCTCTAGATTGGTTATTTAGATATAGTAGTTTAAATAGGATAAATAAAAGTAAACTAAGATGGTAAGAGGAAAAGTAAGAAATTCTGATATTCAAAATAGGGTAGAGGCCAGTAGTAGGGTGGAAAGTGGTCTAAGAGAAAGAGCTAAGGAGTCCTAACACCTATTCGACGGCTAGTACTTTTTACCCAAAGCCATCTGGTGATCGACGTTTTTGAGGTGGTGATTTTTATAGGTCATAGGGTGTCCAATGTCATGCCAATGGGGCCTAATCAACCTTATCCTACCCTTCCTATAGATTTTATGGTCAGCACCACTGTGGTCATTGCGAAAAGTGGAGGAACTAATGCTTTATGTATGGTCAGATCGTACATATGTAGTGGGATTATCCCTATGGAGTTTCTTCTAGGAAAATAAAGTTTATGTTGCTTCATCATCAGCTCCGACACTAAAGGATGCCACTTCTAGCTAAGGCACTGGTCGAAACAACATTTATCCCATCACTACTCGCCAGGAGTTTGAGGCATCTCCAGATGTTGTTACTAGTATGTTGAAACTCTTTTCCCCTGATGTATACTTTTTAATTTATTTGGGGTCCACTCTCTTTTAAGTGGCCCCATTTGTAGATGTGCATTTTGGTTTCGATCCCGAGTATATTTTGGGCCCTTTTTCAGTTTCTACCCCATAGGGTGACTCTGTGGTGGCTAGGAGAGTTTATAGGGTTTGTGTGGTATTTGTAGGTGGTCGGGAGACTTTGGTGGATCTGTTTTATTAGACATGGTTGACTTTAATGTTATTTTGGGGATGGATTGGTTGCACTCGTGCTATACTTCTCTAGACTATTGGACCCGTAAGGTCATGTTTAAATTCCCTAATGAGCTTATTTTTTAATATGGGGGGAGTTCCCTAGTGCCTAAGGAAAGGTTCATATGATATCTTAGATCCTAAAAGTTAATTTCTAAGGGTTGTCTGTATCATTTGGTTTGGGTTAAATATTCTAACTTGGAGGGCCCTTTCTTACATTCTGTCCAAGTGGTAAATGAGTTTCCTAAAGTCTTCCCGAATGATCTTCCTAGTGTCCCTCCTAATAGGGATATTGATTTTGGTATTGACCTTGTTCCATATACTCTTCCTATCTCTATTACCCCATATAGAATGGCTCTGGCCAAGTTGAAGGAACTCAACGAGAAGTTAAAGGATCTCTTAGAAAAGGGTTTCATCTGCGCAAGTGTGTCCCTGTGGGGTGCACCTGTCTAGCTCATACATAAGAAGGATGGTTCCCTTCGTAGGTGCATTGATTACTGACAGTTGAACAAAGTGATAGTAAGGAATAAGTATCCACTTCTGAGAATTGATGATCTCTTTGATTAGCTTCAGAGTGCTAAATTTTGCTATAAGATCGATCTTCAGTCCGGGTATCATCAGTTGAAGATTAGGGAGATGGATATCCCTAAGACAGCTTTTCGCACTCGATATAGGAATTTTGGTTTCTTGGTGATCTCGTTTTGATTGACTAATGCCCATGCGGCATTTATGGACTTGATAAATAGGGTTTTCCATCAGTTTCTAAATTTATTCATGATTGTCTTCATTGATGACATCTTAGTGTACTCTAAGAGTAAGGAGGATCATGCTGATCACCTTCGCATTATGTTGCAGACCTTGAAAGATCAGAAGTTGTATGCTAAGTTATCTAAATGTGAGTTCTGGTTGAATGTTGTGACTTATATGGGTCATGTTGTGTCTAGTGAGGTGATCATGGTGGATCCTTAGAAGGTAGCGGTGGTTAAGAAGTTGCCTAGACCCATGACTCCAATTGATATTTAGAGCTTCTTAGGTTTAGCCGATTCTTATAGGTGGCTTGTGGCAAGCTTTTCTTGTATTGCTGCTCTATTGACCAAGTTGACTCAGAAGAAGGTGAAGTTCTTGTGGTTTAATGCTTGAAAGGGTAGCTTTAAGAAGCTGAAAGATAAGTTGACTTCAGCTCCAGTTTTGACTCTGCCTGAAGGCACTGAGGATTTTGTCATCTATTGTGATGCATCTCGGGTTGGTTTGGGTTATGTTTTGATACAGCATGGCAAGGTGGTTTCTTATGCCTCTAGACATCTGAAGGTTCATAAGAAGAACTATCTGACTCATGACTTGGAGTTGTTAGTCATGGTGTTTGCGTTGAAAAACTGGCATTACTATCTGTATGAGATCTATGTTTCTATCTTTCCTGATTATAAGAGCCTGTAGTACGTGTTCACCCAGAAAGAGCTTAATCTCAAGCAAAAGAGGTGGCTTGAGTTTCTCAAAGATTATGACATGAGCCTTCACTACCATCTATGTAAAGCTAACGTAGTTGTTGATGCTCTTAGCAGTTTATCCATAGGGAGTCTATCTCATGTGGATAAGGATAAATAGGACTTGGTGAAGGATATTCACCGTTTGGCTAATCTTGGAGTTTGTCTCTTAGACTCTGAGGATGGTGGTGTGTTTGTGCAACAGTGGAGCAATTATCTCTTGGTTCTGAAATAAAGGAGAAATAGGTATTATACCCTCTTTTGGTGAAGATTAAGGATGATATGGGTAAGCAGAAGGTGATGGTGTCTTGAGGTACCAAGAGAGGTTGTGTGTTCCCAATGTTGATAGGTTACAAGGTAGGATCTTGGAGAAGGCCCGTGAATTGCGGTATACAATTCATTACAGTTCAACAAAGATGTATCATGACCTTAAGGAGATTTATTGATGGAATAACATGAAGCGGGATATAGCCAACTTTGTGGCTAAGTGTATGGTGTACTAGCAAGTGAAGGTGGAGCACATAAGGCCCGGTGTGCTAGTCCAAGAGATAGAAATGTCGGTGTAGAAATTGGAGATAATTAATATGGATTTTGTTACTAGCCTTCTGCAATCATGGAATCAGTGTGACTCCATTTGGGTAATCATGGATAGGATGACTAAGTCTGCTCACTTCTTGCCTATGAGGACTAATTATTCTACTGAGGACTATACAAAGTTGTTCCTTCAGGAGGTTGTAAAGTTTCATGGTTGTCACGATGCGAGGCTACCCCCTAGTCGCGACAATGGTACTTATGGTCACAAATGACCACAAGCTAACCCATGAGTTGTTACATGCTGTGAGCACTGAATAATTGATGATAAAAGGCATATGCGGAAATCAATTGCTAAATGCCATACGGTTCAAATACTGAAAAAACAATTTAAATCATAAGCCTGAATGTTTGAAGATATACTAAAAAGAATGATCAAACAATTGATAAATTGACTAACTATCTCAATGACTGAAAACATCTGAAAGCCTCTAAACTGACTGAAGAGTTGATGGGATAGGCCCCAACTAACTCCAAACCAAACTAACTGAAAAGAAATGTGAAAACACTGAAATAACATAACAGGTCCTCGACATATGAGGACTAACCACAATTGTTGTTTCTAATAAGATGAACTGTCTAAGTGTGATTAGAAAACTGAGCATCCGAATCCATGATATAAGACATCATAGCGCGAAGAAAAGTCTGCAATTAGTACTTTGAATGTATTGGTATATGAGATGAGGTTATGCTAAAATACATAGGTTCATGTGCATGTAATAATGACTGAATGCATAGCATAAGATAATGAGCACATAACATGATACTGAAATAGTCTATAAACTAAAATACTAAAATCTGGTAACTGAATAACTGATGAACTATATGCTATGGTCAAGAAATTTTGTACAGAATAATGAACTGAGACTGTGGGAGGAATCATCTAACTGACATGGCCCAATCTAAGCTAATCGGAATCCAACCTATAACCCAGTCGAAAGGGTGTCAGTACCATACCACAGTTACTAACAATGGTTGTGCGGATCCACTAAACTAATGTCCTGAAGGACTAATGAGTCACCCTCATCTGGAAAGCACTCTAATGAGATATGTGTTACCCTCAACTAGTAGGTAAACACTTTATCAACCCTCAACTAGCAGGTTGAAATCTCTAACCTATACTGGCTATGTAGTTTTGGAACTAAGGGACTACTACTAAAGGTCACACCCTCTGCTAGCAGCTAAGCTCCCATCCCTGGGTTTGATCAATGCCAAATCCTAATCCCAACTAAACGACATTGATTTTTGGACTGAACTAAGCAGAACTGAGGAAACAACTGATCATGAAATCTAACTGAATGACAACACTCATAGTTTATCAGAAACTATTCTGAAGATACTGAAATTATGTAAATAGCTATGTATCAGGAGTTCATAACCCTTCAGCACCGAATTAAAATAACAATAAAGACATATGAAGTTTTAAAACCATAATAAAAGATCATTGCTCAAAACTCAATATTTAGACATTTCATCAAACACATGGGAGTCATGAATTTAAGCATGGGAATGGGTAAAGCATGTGATTGAAAACATAGTTGCAATACTAAAACCATGAATTAGGTATTTAACATGAGGATTTCAATACTCAAATCATAAAAGGGTTCATTCTATCGAAAAACACTTGTAACATAACTTGTAATCAAAATTAATAACAACTTCATAGAGAAAATTCATCATAATCATGTAAAAACTCATAATTTGATATCAAAGGGGGATTCTTGGACTCCATGGGTGAAAAGGGCCCATGGATGGATATTACACATACCTTAAACCTTAAATCTTGGAAGAGAAACATAATTCTTTAAGCTTCCTTGAAGGCTCTTTTATTTGGTAACTTGATTTATTGGTTTTCTTGGATAGAAACTAATGAAATTGATGAACTTGGGGGATGATTAGGGTTTGTTTTTTAAAGATAATTAGGGGGAAATAGGCATATAATGCCCTAACAGACTTTTTAATTCATGTTTTTATGAATTGGATTGAGGGGAAAAGAATCAATTTCCCCTCAGAGAATTAAATTTACAACTAGAACACGGATTAGAGGGACACCGCAATGCACTGAAGGTCTTATTGCTATACCCACCGTGATGCTCAACTATCGCGGTGAAGTTCTAGAATTGAAATCCAACCACGACCCAATCCTCATCCAAAAAATCTAAAACTTTCCCGATACATGCTCCTTACACCACTGAACATTAATTAACTCAAAAACCTACCTCTCGGGGTGGGAAAGACCCATTTAAAAATCCTCGAAGTTAAGAGGCCAAAAATATGACTAAGTCTCCAACACTTAGTTAAATTTTTAGGATTTAAGCCTCTTATACATACAACTAGGAGTTGAACTAAGCTAAGAAAAGTATGGGGTATTACAATATCTCCCCTTGGGAATATTCATCCTCGAATGAGACTGATTAAGCTGAGAATACTGGAGAAATTGAAATCACATACTGAACATGTATATCTGAAAACATGATTACATGACTGAGTCTAAAACATGATACATGAACTGAACTGAATTCGTCAATGCATGTAAAGACATGAGAAGGATTATATAATTAGAATTGAGAATGGAAAAGATAAAATCTAAGGATAACTTTTACCTTAAGTTGAGTCTGAGTTTGCGAAGAAAAAATGAGGGTACTTAGTACGCACATCTACTAATGCTTCCCAAGTGGCTCCCTCAATGGACTGATTTCACCAAAGAACTTTGACCAAGGGAACTTCTTTGTTCCTTAGTCTATGAAACTGATGATCAAGGATCTCAATTGAGATTTCTTCATAAAAAAGGCTATCCTGAACATCTGTGCTTTCTAAAGGAACTACAAAAGCTGGATCACTAATACACTACTTTAACAAAGAGACATGGAACATTGGATGCACTGATGCCAAACCTTCAGGCAACTCAAGCTCATAAGAAACCTTCCTAAAATGACTCAAGATTCTGTAAGGGCCAACATATCGGGAACTGAGTTTCCCTTTCTTGCCAAATCTCTTTACTCCCTTCATGGGAGAGATTTTCAAATAGACTGAATCACCAACCTCAAACTCAAGGTCTCTTCTCCTCACATCTGCATAAGATTTTTGATGGCTTTAGGTTGTCTTAAGCCTCTCCCTGATCAACTGAACCTTCTCTATCATATCAAATACTGGATCTAGCCCTACCAAAGTGGCCTCACCTGCCTCAAACCAACCAATAGGAGATCTACATCTTCTTCTATAGAGAGCCTCAAACGGAGCCATCTAAATACTGAAGTGATGACTGTTATTGTAGGCAAACTCGATCAATGGTAAGTGATCATCCTAACTACCCTTAAAGTCAAGAACACATGCCCTCAACATATTCTCTAGGGTATGAATGGTCCTCTCTGCCTGACCATCTATCTGAGGATGAAAAGATGTAGTGAGATGAACTGGGGTACCAAGACCCTTATGAAAAGATTTCCAAAAATTAGAGGTAAACTGGATATCTCTATCTGAAATAATAGACTTTGGGACTCCATTCAACCTCACCAACTCTCTAATATAGAGCTTAGCATAGTCCTCAGCTGAATAAGAAGTATGAACTAGAAAGAACTGATCTAATTTGGTCATTATTCCTATAATAACCCATATCAAATCATGTTGACGACGTGACTGAGAAAAACCCATCAAAAAATCCAAGTTCATCTCTTCCCACTTCCAAGTGGGAATACTAAACTCCTACAATGTACCACTAGGCCTCCGGTGTTCAACTTTAACCTGCTGATAGTTAGAACACTTAGCTATAAACTTTTCAAAATCCCTCTTCATACCACTTCACCAATAGATTTCTCACAAAACATGGTATATCTTAGTGGTTCCTGGGTGAATAGAATAACACGCACCATGCGCTTCTGCAAGGATTCGCTACCTCAAACCATCTACAGACGGTACACACAGTCTACCCTAACATCACAACACACCATCTCCCCCTTAGGAGAAAACCTCTACTTTCTGATCTCTAACTGATTCCTTCAACTTAAATAAACTGGGATCCCTATCTTTTTTCTCCTTCACTTTGGCAACCAAAGAAGATTTCAAACCATTCTGAACCCATACACTACCCTCAGCTAAATTAACTAACCGAACACCTAATTTAGTAAGATAATGAACCTCATAAACTAATATTTTCTTATCATTCTCAACATAAGCAACACTACCCATACACAATCTACTAAGGGCGTCTACCACTACATTGGCCTTGCCGGGTGATACAGCACACTCATATCATAATATTTAAACAACTCTAACCACCTTCTCTGACGAAGATTTAAATCTTTTTATGAGAACAAATACTGTAAACTTTTGTGATCCATGAACACATCAACATGAACCCTATGCAAATAGTGCCTTCAAATTTTCAAGGAAAAAACAACAGATGCCAACTCAAGATCATGGGTAGGGTAATTCTTTTCATGGGGTTTAAGTTGTCTAGAGGCATAGGCCATGACCTTACCTCTGTGCATTAATACAGAACCAACACCAACTCTAAAAGCATCAAAGTAAACAGCAAATCCATCTAAACTATTTGACATGGCAAAGTTAAGACTAGGGCTGAAGTGAGTCGAGTCTTCAACTCCTGAAAAACTCTTTTCACAAAAATCTAACCACTGAAATTTGACTTCCTTCTAATTCAATCGAGACATAAGGGGTGGAATAGACGAAAACCCTTCAACAAACCACCTATAATAGCTAGCCAAACCCAAAAAACTCCTGATATCTAATGGAGAGATGGGTTTGGGCCAGTTTCTCACTGGTTTGATATTTTAAAGGTCAACTCTAATGCCATCACCAGAAATAATATAGCCAACAAAATATACTGACCTTAGCAAAAACTCGCACTTACTGAATTTGGCGAATAACCGATAGGCTCTAAGAGTGTACAATATAATTTTGAGATGGTCTGCATGATCATTTTCACTATGGGAGTAGACAAGAATATCATCAATGAAGACTATGATGAACATGTCTAAGTACTACTTGAACACTCCGTTCATTAAGTCCATAAAAGCTTCTAGGGATTCATTAGTCCAAAAGATAACTAGAAATTTGAAGTGACCGTACTGAGTTTTGAAAGTTGTTTTTAAAATGTCACATTCTCTAACTCTGAGCTAATGATATCCAGATCTGAGGTCTATCTTAGAGAAATAACCGGCACCTTGAAATTGGTCGAACAAGTCATTAATCCTGGGGAGTGGGTACTAATTTTTAACAGTGACTTTGTTCAACTGACGATAGTCGATGCACATTCTGAGAGAATCATCTTTCTTACGCACGAAAAGGACTAGAGTACCTCATGGGCTGAATCACCTATCTAAGATATCTTTCAACTGCTCTTTTAACTCTTTTAGCTCAGTTGGAGCTATTTTATAAGTCAGAATATAGATAGGCTGGGTATGTATCTGGAAAGAGATATATTTTGAAGTTAATTTCCTTTTTACGTGGA
The DNA here is from genome assembly GCF_002878395.1 of Capsicum annuum. Lineage (NCBI taxonomy): Eukaryota > Viridiplantae > Streptophyta > Magnoliopsida > Solanales > Solanaceae > Capsicum > Capsicum annuum. The sequence continues at coordinate 168,474,770 of NC_061115.1, read as the reverse complement.
ACTTCGGGAAGATCTTTAGGGAACTCATCTAGAAATTCCCTTCCTACTAAAACAAAATCGAGATTAAGAGTCTCAGAATTAGAGTCTTTGACTCAAACAAGATGGTGTATACACCCCTTGGATATCATTTTTCTCGCTCTAAGATATTATGCAATATGACCCCTAAGTGCTGAAGTACTACCCCTCTATTCAATGAATGGTTCATTAGGAAGCTGAAAATTAATGACTCTATTTCTGCAATCAACTAAAGCATAACATGAGTGAAGCCAATACATACCAAGAATGCCATCAAAATCAGTCATCTCTAACTCTACAAGGTCAACTGGGGTGACTTTATTGGATATTATGACCGAATAGTTCCTGTATATCTGCCTGGCTATAATAGAGACACCTACTAGAGTAGACGCTGAGAAGGGTTCTTCTAAAGATTTGAGACTGATACCGAAATTGACTGCTATATAGCGGGTTATAAAAGAGAGCAAAGCTCTGGGGTCTAATAAAGAATAAACAAGAAGATGAAAGACCTGTAACATACCTGTAACCACATCAGTAGATCTTTCCTGATCATGACGTGACTGGAGTGCATACAATCTATTCTGGCGCTGCCCACTGGTTATATTGGATACGACACCCTTCTGAGTTGGACGACCAAATGGAACTGTAGCACGATTAGACTAAACCTGCTGACCACTCTTTGGGTAGTCTCTGACTCTGTGGCCTGGATTTCCATACCCAAAACACATATCATTGTCGTCTCTACACATACCCTGATGATTTCTACCATATTTTTGTCAAAGAGGATTAGTACGACCGTTGTTCACACTACCTTGGGACTTAGAGCCTGGCGCTCTATCCCAACTATCATTCCTAAACTTTGGCACTGGAGCACTAGCTGGAGATGGAGCTGGAGATGAAAACTTCTGATGGAACTAATAATTGCTACCACCCTTTAACCTAGGTTGAGAAAAATTAAAGCTACCTGTTTTGGCCCTCTTATTCTCTCTCTTTCACTTTAAGCTTCTGCTCCTTAATCTATTGAGGATGGACTATAAGCCTAGATATGTACATCTCCTTAATCAATATAGCATTTCTATACTCCTTGACCACACTATGAAATATACCAGACAGGAACTTAAACGAGTATTCTTTCACACTCATATTACCCTGTATCAAATTAATGAACTCATGCACCATAGCTTTCTTTAACTTTAACAGAAAAAAACTATCTTAAAAGGCTGTAGCAAACTCCTCCAACTCTATAAGCCCTGCCTCATCACCCCTATCACCTTTCAACTTCTTATCATCCTACTATTGGTAAGCATCTAACTCTATACATTCACTCAAAGTGACACCCATGATATTAGTCACCTTTAGAACTATATCAAGAAACTCCTACAGATCCTCCTCAGACTTGGATCCCAGAAACAAAGAAGGGTTCATTCGAGTAAAGTCCTGAATCCTAGCTGTAGCTGTATTTGCTACTAAATTTATTGGGGCAACAGCCTACTAATTATTCTAAGAAGCTACTGAATAAGCTAAGGTAGTGAATGTAGCTCCAAACTTAGTATGAGAGACATGCTCATTCAAGGAATCTTCCTAAATATGCGGAGATGTGGGCTATTCCCATTCCTTTTTCAGTTATTCTTTTTGGGAGGCATTTTCTGTAATGGAATAAGGATGGATTAGAAAGAGAGTTTAAATAGATACCAACTCACTCACATGATAGGAATACTGAAAGAAGGGAAAATTTTTCTAAAATATCTTGTAGCCTCTTGTCAATAAGTGTGGCACGCTTCACACACATACACAAGATGCTACTCAATGCGGCTTTCAGACTCCTTAGGACACTATAAAACCTTAGGCTCTGATACCAAGATTTTCCATAACCTGAGCTTACCCCCTAGTTATGACAATGGTGCTTACGGTCATCAGACCTTTAAAGCTTGTTAAGGGGTCCCAAATTTAGAAATTTTTAGATAATTATTCAGACTTAATGTTATTTTAGCCTTCGTAGGTTGGCGACTCTATTTCACATCCCTTATGACCTTAAAGTAATGATTTTTAGATTGAATCATGATTAGGAATGTCAGTGAGTGTTCTCGGATAAGTTTTAGATTTTTAATACCTCGTTTGCATAACATTTGAAAGCTCAAACCAGTAGATCAAGGCGATCTCTACGCGTTGCATCACCCATTGTGTCGATGAATATATTCCCAGTGTAAATTCCAGCGAACCAACGTGGACTCAATGCAGTGGATTGGCCATCCCTTCGATGCCAACGACGCAGCGCGTCAGTCTGCACATTGCTAGGTCAGTTTTTAGTCATTAAAAATCCATGTCCTCAGGGGTAATTGGGTCTTTTTCCCATGTCTATCAGCCCCAAAACATGAAATTAAACCCTTCTAAAAGAAAAAACTATTTATTTTTCACAAGTTGCTCTCAAGAACAAACCCTAGGAGATTTCAAATTCAATTCAAGGCTCAAGAACTTACCATCAATCTTTCAGAATTTAACTGTTAAGGTATGTCAAGTTTTCATTCAAGGGTCCCTTCCACCCTTAGAGTTCAAGAATCTATTTTTAAAACCTCAAGTGTATTGATTAAATGAATTTCATGTTGGGTTTTATTATATTCATGATTGTAATGATTAATTGGGTTTCTAATCCATGTTTTGTTACAAGTTTCATATAGAGTTAATTGATATATGTACAGAATCATGTAAATCCATGCTAAACTCTTGAAATTGTAAATGGGGATTTGAATTATGGTGCCCATATGTTGTTAGTGTCAAGTGCATGGATTATGTCCTCTAAGTGTTTGATAAATTGATCATGTAAACAAAGAAAGAGAGAAAACAATCATGTCATGTTAGCTTATGTATAAGTTATATCATGCAAGTGTTTGATGGAATGTCTCTATGAATGAGTTATGATCAAGTGCATATGGCTATGCCTTTTTATGCTATGATTTATTTTTCACGCTATTGAGTCCTGAGGGTATATAATACCTAAAAACTTAGGTGTTTACCTAGAGTTTTGGCAGTTATAGAATAGTCTCAGTAGTGTCACAAACAGTAGCCTCAGTAATCAGTTACAGTTCAGTATTCAGTTCAGACCTTAGTAAATCCAGCTAGTCTATAGAACTCTGCAGTATTCCATCAGTTAATAGAATTCAGTAGTACTCCATCAGTTATTGGAACAAAGTTAACTCAGTTCAGTTCAGTTAGATAGTCTGAAAGTCGCATCTAGTAGAGTCTTGTGCATGGGTATGTGGCACACCACACTTATGGACAGGAGGCTACGAGATGTTTTGGGAAAAGTTTCCCTTCTTTCAGTAATTTTGTTATGTGAATGAGCACTATCTCAAGTTAAATTCTCTATCTAATCCAAGTTTCTCTTCCATTTATAGAATATGCCTCCAAAGAGGACTAAGGGAAGAGAAATGGGAGACCAGCCAGCACCTCAGCCCGTTCTGCTAGATCCTCTAGATGAACATGTCTCCCATGCTGAATTCAGAGTAGGTTTAACCACTCCAGATCATTTTGTGGAAGCCCTGAATGAATGTCCAGCTACTGTTCTGGCCAACCCAGTGGCCAACACTGCTGCAACCAGGATTTGGGACTTTACCCGAATGAACCCTCCATCTTTTATCGAGCCAAAGTTAGATGAGGATCCACAGGAATTCCTTGATCAGGTGCAGAAGGTTACAGATATTATAGGGGTGACAGCTAGTGAGAGTGCTGAGTTAGCTACATATTAGTTGCAAAAAGTGGCTCACTCATGGTTTAAATAGTAGAAAGGAGAAAGGGCCACAGATGCAGGGCCCGTAAAATGGGAGGAGTTTGCTATTGCTTTTCTTGATAAGTTCTTTCCGCTAGATTTAAGGGAAGCGAAGGTTTTGGAATTTATAAATTTGAAGAAGGGAAATATGACAGTACAAGAGTATTCTCTTAAGTTTACTCAATTAGCCAGATACGCTCCTCATGTGGAAGCAGATAGCAGATCTAAGATTAGTAAGTTTGTGTCTATAATATCTAATAGTATGGTCAGGGAGTGTATGGCCGTAATGTTGATTAAGGAGATGGACATATCCAGGCTTATGGTCTATGCTCAGTAAATAGAAAAGGCTAAGAATAAAGAGAAGGAGAAGAAGAACAAGAGAGCTAGAATAGGTAGCTTCAACTTCACCCAAACTAAGTTAGAGGGTGAAAATTGTTCTCTGTTTTGCCTGAAATCCTTAGTTCCAGCTCCATCCTCAGTCAGTGCTCCTATGTAAAAATTCAGAGATGGCAATAGAGATAGGGCATCAGGCCCTAAACCCTAGGGTAGTGTTCGCTGTACCCAAACAAATTCTCTCTACCAGAAGTGTGGTAGAAACTATTAGGGTGTCTACAGAGCTAGCAGTGACATATGTTTTGGATGTGGTAAGCCAGGCCACAGAGTCAGATAGTGTTCTCAGGTGGGTTTACAAAGTCAGCATAACCATCCCTCAGCTTAGTCTGATCGCTCAAATCAGTAGGGTGCCACTTCTAGTGCCACCAGTGGGCAACGCCCAAACAGACTCTATGCACTTTAGTCTCAATGGGATCAGGAAAGTTCTCCTGATGTGTCACTGGTATGTTATAAGTTTATCATTTATATGTTTATGCTTTCCTAGATCCAGGAGTTTTTTTGTCCTTTGTCACTCCTTATATAGTTGTTGACTTCGAAGTCAGTCCTAAAATCCTAGCAGAGCTTTTTTTAGTCTCTATCCTAGTGGGTAAATCGGTTATGGTATCTCAAAAATTCACTTCAGCAGACTTCGTTGAATTACAGATGACCAATTTTGACATCATTCTCGGCATGGATGGGCTTCATTCCTTCTATGCCTCAGTCAACTGCAGAAACAGAATTGTCCAATTTTAGTTTTTGAATGAGCCCGTCCTAGAGTGGAGGGGTAGTACTTCAGCACTTAGGGGCCATCTTGTTTCCTACCTAAGGGCAAGAAAAATGATATCTAAGTGATGTGTCTACTATCTCATCCAAATCCAGGACTCTAGATTAGAAACCCCTACTCTAAAGTCAGTATCTATGTGAATTCCCAAACGTGTTTTCCAAAGATCTTCCTGGAGTTCCTCCCAAAAGGGAAATCTACTTCAGAATAGACCTTCTTCTAGATGCTAAGCCCATATCTATTCCACCATATAGAATGGCACCTGCAGAACTCAAATAATTAAAAGAACAGTTGAAGGATCTCCTAGATAAGGGATTCATCAGACCCAGTGTGTGTCCCCATGGGGCGCACCAATTTGATTCATGCATAAGAAAAATAGTTCTCTCAGAATATGTATAGACTACCATTAGCTAAATAAAGTCACAGCTAAGAACAAGTATCCACTTCCCAGTATCAATGACTTGCTTGACCAACTTTAAGGCGCTAGTTACTTTTCTAAAATAGACCTCAGGTCAGGCTATCATCAGCTCAGAGTCAAGAATATGACATTCCAAATACAACTTTCAGAACTCGATATGGTCAATTTAAATTCTTAGTCATGTCCATTGGTCTTACCAATGCCCAGCAGCTTTCATGGACTTGATAAAGCATATGTTCAAGCAGTACTTGGACATGTTCATCATAGTATTCATAGATGACATTCTTATCTACTCCCACAGTGAGCATGATCATGTAGACCATCTCAAAATAGTATTACAGAATCTCAGAAATCATCAGCTATTCGCTAAATTCAGTAAGTGCAAATATTGGCTAAGGTTAGTAGCTTTCCTCGGCCATATCATTTTTGGTGAGGGAATTAAAGTTGATCCCTAAAAGACCAAAGCGGTAAAAAACTAGCCCAGACTTATTTCTCCGATAGATATTAAGAGTTTCTTGGGCTTGGCCGGTTATTACCAATAGTTTGTTAAGAGTTTTTTGTCTATTGCATCCTCTAGGTTGATACTGACTCAGAAGAAGGCCAAATTTCAGTTGTCAGATTCTTGGGAGAAGAGTTTTTAGGAGTTGAAGATTTGACTCACTACAGCTCCAGTTTTGACCCTTCCATATGGTTCAGATGGATTCATTGTGTATTGTGATGCTTTCAGGGTTGGTTTAGGGTGTGTTTTGATACAGAGAGGTAAGGTCATAGCCTACTCCTCTATACATCTTAAACCCCATGAAAAGAACTATCCTACTTATGATCTTGAGTTATCAGCAGTAGTATTTGCCATAAAGATTTGGAGGCACTATTTGTATGGTGTGCATGTTGATGTATTCACTAACCATAAGAGCCTATAGTATGTGTTCTCTCAGAAAGACCTAAACCTTCATCAGAAAAGGTGGTTGGAGTTGTTGAAGGACTACGACATGAGCATCCTGTATTATCCGGGTAAAGCCAATGTAGTGGTTGATGCTCTAAGTAGGATGTATATAGGTAGTGTTTCTCATGTGAAGGATGGTAGGAAGAAGTTAGCTCAGGAAGTTCATCAGCTTGCCTGATTAGGTGTCTACTTAGTTGATTCAGTAAAAGGTAATGTATGGGTGCAGAGTAGTTCAGAATCATCTCTGGTTTCCGAGGAGAAGAAAAAGCAGGATAGGGATCCAAACCTAGTTAGGTTGAAAGAATCAGTCAGAGATTAAAAGATAGAGGTTTTCTCCCAAGGGAGAGATGGTGTATTGCGTTGTCAGGGTTAGCTATATGTACCAGGTGTAGATGACCTGAGATAGCAGATTCTCACAAAATCACATGGTGCATATTACTTTATTCATCCAGGGGCCACTAAGATGTACTGTGATTTGCGGGAGATCTACTAGTGGAGTGGGATGAAGAAAGATATTTCAGATTTTATAGCCAAGTGCTCATCATGTCAGCAGGTTAAAATCGAGCATCAGAAGCCTAATAGGTCTATGCAGGAGTTTAGTATTCCCACTTAGAAGGGGAAAGAAGTGAACATAGATTTTGTGATGAGTTTGCCTCGTACTCATCGTCATCATGATTTAGTTTGGTTCATTATAGACAGGATGACCAAATCAGCTCATTTCCTCCAATCTATACCTCTTATTCAGTCAAGGACTATGTCAAGCTCTATGTCAGAGAGTTGGTAAGAATACATGGAGTTCCATTGTCTATTATCTTAGATAGAGGTTCTTAGATAGAGGTACGTAGTTCACCTCTCATTTTTGGAAAGCCTTCCAAAAGGGTCTTGGTACCCAAGTTCTCCTTAGTACAGATTTCCACCCTTAGATAGATAGTCAAGCAGAAAGGACCATTTAGACTTTAAAGGATATGTTACAAGTGTGTGCGATAGACTTTAAAGGTAGTTTGATGACCACTTACCTTTGATTGAGTTTGCATATAACAACTATCATTCTAACTTTTAGATGGCTCCGTTTGAGGCGCTCTATGGGAGGAGATGTAGGTCTCCTATTGGTTGGTTTGAAGTGGGAGAGGCCGCAGTAGTAGGGATGAATTGGTGTTTGACACCTTAGAGAAGGTTTAGTTTATCAGGGAAAGGCTTAAGACAGCTCAGAGCCGACAGAAATCATATGCAAATTTGCGGAGAAATGATCTTGGGTTCAAGATTGGAGATTATGTATATTTCAAAATCTCTCCTATGAAAGGAGTGGAGAGGTTTGTAAAGAAGGGGAAACTCAGTCCCCGATATATCGGTCCTTATTGAATCCTCAGCCATTTCGAAAAGGTAGCTTATGAGCTTGAGTTGCCTTTAGACATAGCTTTAGTGCACCCAGTGTTCCATGTCTCCTTGCTTAAGAAATGCATAGGTGACCCAGCAGTTGTAGTTCCTATAGGGAGTATAAACTTTTAAAACAACCTCTTTTATGAGGAGATTCCAGTCAAAATCCTTAACTATCAGATTCACAAACTGAGGAACAAAGAGGTCCCTCTAGTTAAAGTTCTTTGGTGGAATCAGTCCGTTAAGGGAGCTACTTGGAAAGCAGAAGAAGACATGCGGACCAAGTATCATCACCTCTTCTCTGAAAATTTAGACTTATCCTAAGGTAACAGTTTTCCCTTGAACTTACTCAGTTCCATGCTCAGATTTCCCTCATAGACTTCATATCAGTTACCATTACATTTTTCAGTTATGTATTCATGCATCAGATATGCATTTTCAGCATGAGAAACTCAGTTTATCAACAATTACAATTATCCATTCATGAATTTTATTCAACCATGTACTCATGCATCAGATATGCATATTCAGTATGAAATTTCAGCATATCAATAATGTCAGTCATGAAATAATGTTACAGTTGTGCATGTCTTATATTTAAATCTAGTCTATCAGTATTCTTAGCTTAGTCAATCTCATTTGAGGATGAATGTTCCCAAGGGGGAGATATTATAAGACCCCACAAAATCCTAAGCTTAACTCAAACCTTTAAAGCTTGTTAAGGGGTCCCTGACTTAGAAAATTTTAGGTAAGTATTCAAACTTAGTGTAATTTTAGCCTTCGTAGGTTGGTGACTCTATTTCACGACCCTCATGACCTTAAAGTGATGATGTTTAGGTTGAATCATGATCAGGAATGTCAATGGGTGTTCTCGAATAAGTTTTGGATTTTTGGACTTCGTTTGGATCATATTTAAAAGCTCAAACTAGTGGATCGATGCAATCTCGATGCGCCGCGTCGCCCATCACGTTGATGAATATTTTTCTTCAGCTCCCAGTGCAAATTCTAATGAACCAACACAGACTCGATGTGGCGCATTGGCCATCACGTCGATGCCAACGATACGGCGCGTCGATCTGTACTTTGCTAGGTCAGTTTTTAGTCAGTAAAAAACCATGTCCTCAGGGGTAATTAGGTCTTTTTCCCATGTATATCATCCCCAAAACATGAAATTAAACCCTTCTAAGAGCAAAAACTATTCATTCTTCACAAGTTTCTCTCAAGAACAAACCCTAGGAGATTTCAAATTCAATTCAAGACTCAAGAACTTACCATCAATCTTTCAGAATTTAACTGTTAAGGTATGTCAAGTGTTCATTCAAGGGTCCCTTCCACCTTTGGAGTTCAAGAATCTATTTTTAAAACCTCAAGTGTATTGATTACATGAATTTCATATTAGTTTGATTATATTCATGATTGTATTGATTAATTGGGTTTCTAATCCATGTTTTGTTACAAGTTTCATGTGAAGTTATTTGATATATCTACAGAATTATGTAAATCCTTGATAAACTCTTGAAATTATAAATGGGGATTTGAATTCTAGTGCCCATATGTGGTTAGTGTCATGTGCATGGATTATGTCCTTCAAGTGTTTGATAAATTGCTCATGTAAACAAAGAAAAAGAGAAAACAATCATGTCATGTTAGCTTATGTAAAAGTTATATCATTCAAGTGTTTGATGGAATGTCTTTATGAATGAGTTATGATCAAGTGCATATGGTTATGCCTTTTAAGTTTATGCTATGATTTATTTTTCATACTATCAGTCCTGAGGGTATAAAATACCCAAAAACTTGGTTATTTACCTAAAGTTGTGGTAGTTACAGAACAATCTCAATAGTGTCACAAACAGTAGCTGCAGTAATCAGTCATAGTTACAGTTCAGTATTCAGTTCAGACCTTAATAAATCCAGCTAGTCCATAGAACTCTGTAGTATTCCATTAGTTAATAGAATTCAGTAGTACTCCATCAGTTATTGGAACTCAGTTCAGTTTAGTTAGATAGTACGATCAGTAATAATTTAGTCTAGTCTAGTACAGTTTAGAAATCAGTCTAATGTCTATTCAGTTGGGAGTAGGATTCAGCACCAAGCGAACCTAGGGATGGGGGCATTCCTGCTAGCAGAGGGTTTGACTGTTAGTAGTAGTCCCTACATTACAGAACTACATAGCTAGTGTAGGTTGAGATATTTTTCTACCAGACTAGGGTTGATACATCTTATACAAGTTTTCCTGCCAGCGAGGGTTGACGAAAGAGCTTCCTATCAGAGAGGGTTAACTCGGAATTATCTTTACTTGTGGCACGGTACTAACACCCTTCTAACTGGGGTTACAGGTTAGACCCTAAATCAGTTTAGAGAAAGGGCATGTCAGTTAGATGATTGCCTTCTACAGTTTTAGTTTCAGATTTAGTCTCAGTATAGAACTCAATTTAGTTCTACAGATTCAGGACTATCAGACATAGTCACCCAGCTCAGTATAAAACTCAGTTTAGCTCTACAGAATTAGGATTGTCAGATACAATCGCTCAATTAGTAGTAATGCAGTATCAGTAAACTCATATATCAGTAAACCAGTGATTCTGAATGTAGTATCCAGTGTCCTCATGACCTCTATTATAGTTTACTTATTTCACGCATATACTCTCATTTAGTTATACTCATGTTATTCAGTTAGTATTATTCATGTATATGAATCCATGCATCTTTCCCTACCTCACTTAGCATACCAGTACATTCAAAGTACTGACGCATACCTTTCTTTGCACTATGATGTCTTATATCATAGGTTCAGACGTACGAGCTCCCGATCATACTTTACAGTCGGATCCATCAGTAGCAAACTAGTGGTGAGTCCTCGTTGTTCAAGGATAGATTTATTATTATAGTATTTTAGTACTCAGTTTATTTCAGTAGTCAGAGTTAGTTGGGGACTTGTCCCATCAACTCTTTGTTCAGACAGTAGATGTTTTTAGACTAGAGTATTTTCAGACAGATGTTTAGTTTCAGTATTTATTTCAGATTTGAACCTTATGGCAAGTTTTTGCCTAATCTTCATATAATTACAGTATTACTATTTAGTTATTGCAGAAAGTACCAGTCATGAGTTAGCTTGTGGTCCTTTAGGATTATGAGCACCGTGTAGAATTTGGGGTATAGACTTAGGGCATTACAACAAGCTAACCCATAAACTGGTACCTGCTGTGAGCACTAAATAAATAATAATAAAGGACTAACGAGTCACCCTCATCTAGCAGGTGCACTAATGATATATGTGTTACCCTCAATTGGCAGGTAAACACTTTATCAACCCTCAACTAGCAGGTTGATATCTCTAACTTACTCTAGCTATATAGTTCTGGAACTAAGGGACTACTACTAAAGTTCACACCCTCTACTGGCAGGTGTGCCCCCAACCCTGAGTTCACTCGGTGCTAAATCCTACTCCCAACTGAACACCACTAATTTCTGGAGTAAACTAAGCTTAACTAAGCTAGCACCTGATCATCAAATCTAACTGAATAACAACACTCATAGTTTATCTGAAACCATTTTGAAGATACTAAAATTAAAATAAAAAGCTAAGTATTTGGTGTTCATAACCCTCCAACACTGAATGAAAATAACAATAAGGACATATCAAGCTTTAAAACCATAATAAAGGATCATTACTCTAAACCCAACATTGAGACATTTTACTAAACACATGGGAGTCATGAATTTAAGCATGGGAATGGGTAAAGCATATGATTGAAAACATAGTTATAATACTAAAACCAAGAATGAGGGATTTAACATAAGGATTTCAATATTCAAATCATATAAGGGTTCATTCCATTGAAAAACACTTGTAACATAACTTGTAATCAAAATAATAACAACTTCATGGAGACAATTCAACATAATCACGCAAAAACACATAATTTGATATCAAAAGGGGATTCTTGTACTCCATGGGTGAAAAGGGCCCATGGATGAACATCACACATACCTTAAACCTTAAATCTTTTAAGAGAAACATAATATTTTAAGCTTCCTTGAAGGTTCTTGGATTTGGTAACTTGATTTCTTGGTTTCCTTGGAGAGAAAGAAATGAAATTGATGAACTTGGGGGATGATGTTTGTTTTTTTGAGGTAATTGGGGGAAAATGGGCATATAATGCCCTAACCGACTTTTTAATTAATTTTTTAGGATTTAAGCCTCTTATACATGCAACAGAAGTTGAACTAAGCTAAGAAAAATATGGGGTATTACAATGGTACACCTGTCTCGATTATTTTGAATCATGGTACTCAGTTCTCATTGCATTTATGGTGCTCTTTTCAGTGTGGTTTGGGGGACTAAAGTGAGCATTAGCACCGCCTTTTACCCATGGGCAAATGGGTAAGCAGAAAGAACCATTCAGACTTTGGAAGATATGTTGCGAGTTTATGTAATCTACTTTGATGGTAGTTGGTATGACCACTTGCCTCTCATTGAATTTGCATATAACAATAGTTAACACTCTAGCATTGGTATGGATTTGTTTGAGGCATTATATGGTAGGAGGTATAGATCTCCAATTGGGTGGTTCGAGGTCGGTAAGACGGAGATGTTTGGCCCGAATATGGTTCACCGAGATATGGAGAAGGTAAAAGTGATTCGTGATAAGCTTAAAACCACCCAGAGTCATGATAATGTCCAAGCAACACCCCTTTTTAGATGATGATACAGTCATTGTCAAGATATAGTAACCCAACTAAGGTTGGGGTCGAATCCCAAAGGAACACGTGATTTGATAGATCTCAGTGGTTACAGTCTATGGGAATAATAGAAATTTAAATAGGGGATTTGTTTTTAGTCGTCTCAAACACAGAACAATATTATCTTAGTTGAAAATTATTCTTGAGTGACCTTTAGGATTGCGTGCCCCCGGCATCTCCACTCTGTAGGTTTATGTGCGTTGTTGAACAAACTCAATTTCTTGTATGCAGAACCGATAAGTTACGTACCTCCAACAGTTTTTTGGACGAGCAGGATGATTTCACCCTTTACCTATTAAGTCTCAGAGTGCCGTGTTACTAACCCTTACCCTGGTCGTAGTTAACTATCACCTTTTGAGTTTCAAGTTAGTAGATGACGGCTAATAGCCATTCATATATATCGTTGTGCTACAATGGATTGGTTATTAACTCCCAAAATTACTGATGTCCTTATCTTTTCCTAGTTACTACCCTTTGTTAGATCAAGTAGAAATATCTAGGTGGGATCTTAATGTGTGCACCCATTCAGAAATCAATCATATCAAAGATAAAGCAATGTATGCCATAGGTATTAGTTTCCCGTCAACAATCACACTTCCTCTACTTTGTTAATTTCCCAGGGTTTCCACAACCCCAGCTATGGGTTTTAGCCTCTTATGATTGTGAAGAAATCAATAGCAATCATGTTGGAAAGAAAAGATGAAATCACAATGATAAGAGGAAATAAAACCCACAACTATAAATCGAATAATCAATCAAAGTTAATACAATTGAATCCTAAGATCAAATATAGATATTGTAATCAAAATATGTTTCTCAATGTTAATAGTGTCAACTTTCTATCCCTCATATATCTCTGACTAAAAAGCACATAAAAGGTATTTTTAGTAAAGAGAAAACCCTAAAAACTAAGCCTGAATGAAATAGGAGAAAATTGGATCGGTGGCTACCTACTTCCTGCACCTGCAGTCTGGCAGGGCACAGGTACTACTTGTGGCCCAGGAATAGGGCACAGGTAATGGGCGAAAGTAGCAGGAGCAAAAATCCTACAATGTTCAGCTCTTGGGATTTTGACTTTCTGGCACCTGCTTTGTGTACATGCAGTCCATATGTCCTTCTTGCAGCCACATGTTGACTTGGTAGGTGTCGGGAGTCAGTTTTTCAGCTCTTTTTTGACTCTCGAACATGCATTAATCACGATCAAGCTAGAAAATATCCCAATCATCCATAATCACTCCAGAAGTAACAAAAAATTCCTTCTTTCACTATTTTCACAAACTTATCATCCAAATCATGATTTTTTTTAAAAACATACCTAAAGTGCTAATCTAACAAAAATCCCTAAGAAACTTGCATATTTTCCTCGTTTTAAGCATCAAAAGTGCTATATTTCTATAGCACATCAACACTCTCAACTTAGAATATTTGCATGTCCTCAAGAAACAAAAACACAATAAATAAAAATGATGTTTAACTAGGACAATCTAAGATATTCAAGGCAGTTAGTCATCACATTTAGTTCAAAGCACAACATCCCTTCCTATATCACTTTTCCAAAACCAAACGTGTATGCATATCAAGGTATGGCAACTACATTAGAAATAGACGACGACGCATATGTACAAATTACACTACCCGAAGCAAGCATATAGATAGCAACATGACTCAAGTGCCCTCACAATAAGAATGTCCCACTCACTCATATGAAATCATATATGTCAATACAGGGACTTTCAAGAAACACTCACATCAACAAAGAAGTTCCAGTCAATGCATTTCAAATACCATAGTCTTGCCCTTATTTTCTTTACCTTAGCATTCAGATAGTCAAGTCAGGATCACTATAGGACTTTTCTTGGCTTGAAATGTAGGCGTAGAGGATAGTATGATAGGTATGGACATTTAAAATGACTAAGCCTCATTGGCACTACACGAACTTTGGGGTCTCACTTACTAGTCAATTTCCTTTTTATTCCATCCTTATGTCTCCCTTTTATTCTTTTATTGGACATTCAGGTTGGTGTGGTCTTTTATTCTTTCTTTTTCATAATTTTTTTCTTTTTTTCTTTTTTTATTTTTCTTTTACTTTTTATTTTTCTATCACACCCATCCCTACTAGCCTTTTCTCTTTACCCTTCTTCATACCCATTTCACACTACGCACCCCTATGATAGCCACCCTTAACTTAGGCTTTTTGACTTTGTTGAGGTGCATAATATCCAAGGAGGGCTATGGACAAAATAGGTTCATTATAACACAAATGGGAAGGTGAAAATTCTAATAATAAAAATAGGCTATAAGAATCAAAATAGGGATCAAGGGATACAATTCGCACATGGAAGGTCATTTAGGCTAAAAGTGGACTAGAATAAAAAATGGCCTATAATCCTTTCCTAACAAACTATTCTTCAACAAAAGTAAGACTAACCAATCAAGTTCTGAATTTAACATACAAAGAGACCTAGGTAGCATCTCATACTCACATAGCACAGAGCTAATATCGAAAACTACTACCTATTCAGTTCATGCAATTATTAGCAAATGATTACCATGTCTCTAATACTAGTGCTATAACAAGATCCATAGAGTTCACACATATGTACATCAACACAGTTCTAAATCACAAAATTTTTAAAGGGTTATCAAAAATTAGTCAAAATCTGACTATTGGCCTAACTACTCAAAATTTCTTAATTACACAAAACATCACAAAACAAAGAAAAACACAATACAACACATAATTATCCTAGACATGCTGGTTCTATAATTATACCGTATCGATAGGAAAAGAATCACGAAAACTAAAACCCATGACAGCATGGCATGCCCACCCCTAACTTACAATTATACACAGTCCTTAATATGCTAAAACAAAATAAAACATAGGGAAGTAAGAACATACTTGGGACGTACTAAGCGCCTGAGTCAGCAGCCTCCAAATGAGGGCATGAAAGCTGGCAGAGGCGGAGGTGGTGCCACTACTAGACAATGCACCCGCTGCTATCACGTCATGCCTCTGCCTACCTACGAATGCAGTCTCCTAAGAATCATGTCTAGCCTTTTTAAGGGCATCATCTTCTGTCATTATAGGATCCTACAAATCATGCAAGTGACTTCTCTTGGTCCCAAATATTGGGACCTCCTTATTATTCTCTATGAAGAAGTCAAACTATATCGGTGCATGCGGAGGTGATATCTAGATTACAGGAGGTATCATAGAGTGAGTAGCTACGACACAGATCTCTGCAAAAAAAGCACACCTCTGCTCGTAGGATGTCAAAATCCTCCTTCATCTGAATTAAATCTATCACACTTATCTCTGTATATCGAGATGTAACCCGTATCTCTCGCTCATCAATCTATTTTTGAAACTCAACATGTAGTTCTGATAGTGCAGCTCTCTGAGTATCCTTCTATCTAGCCTAAGACTACTCAAATCTCATCCTGACCCTTGATCTCATTTGCCTAAAAAGAGTAGTCATCTCGGTCTCAATAACCTTCAACCAAGCGGGTGTAGCTCTCTGGCTCTGCAAAAACTCATTGGATACAGTAATTATACCTATCATATGAGTTGTAGTGGATAGATGAGCAGGCTTCGTAGATGTACCAACCGGCTTTAAGGTCGAAGTTGGGGCTGAAGTAGAAGCAGCTTGTGTCCCCTCGCCTTAAGTACTCAAATCCAGAGTATCTCTATGCTCTCTTATATCCATGTCTATACCAATACCCATATCATCTATATGTGTCTCATCAGGCTCTGCATAAACTAACAGTCCCTCAGACTAGGCCTATGGTACTATTGCCCACTGTCTAGATCTCTTAGAAGTGTCTAGACGTGCCAGACCCTTCATGGTATTCGTCAGTGTAGTCGCAGTGATGGTCACCCTCTGATCAATTCCTGGTAACTCAGGCACACCTGCCTCATCGCATAGCCTCTAAATCATACAAGGAAATGGAAGGTTGGTCAGCTCACAAAGGCTCTATCATGTAGCTTATGCCTGAGGATAGCAGCAAAATCAATATCATAACCAGCCATCAAGTAGGAAACTAATGCAGCTTCTTCCCACGCTAATGTGTTATCTAAAGTAGTAGAAAGCATGTGGTAATAAATTAGTAACCACCAAAATCCAACCTTTAATATCAATAGGCCCTTCTTGATCACAGTTGGGCCCTCAATCCACATGGCCTCCTCACCCTATGGTGAAATATGATCGGCTATCCACCTAGCTATCTCAACCCTTTCAGCTTTATGTTTAGCATCCTGTATGATCAACTTTGTGTGGTCGAACTCTGCTGTAGATGCAGGTGTAATATAATATGGGCCAATCATGATGTTGCGGATAGTCTCTTCTTTAATATCAACTTTGACCCCTATGACTAATGTATGATCAAGCTGTGACTGTTAAGTAAATTCGATCAGGCCTGGATAATGGCATATGGGAGAAATATGGTGGTTTTATAAGATACATAAACTCCCGCACCATAGCCGGGCTATAAGAATCGAGTGGTCTAGTCATCCACCCGAGCTGATACCTGTCAAATACTTCCCAAAGCTGTGGTAACTTCTCTAGCCCCAATAAGTCGATCCGACGCTCCTCATAGACGCAACATGTAGGACTTCCTAGCTCCCAAACATAGCGGTCAATATCATATATCTCATGTATCTCGGCCACACACCACCTCAGATGTCCCTCTTCAGGAGGTGTATCTGAGGCAAGTATGGGTGTCTGCTCCGATTGTGCATCGTGGAAAGTCTACATTGTACCCTTTTCAAACTGGGGTACTGTTGATGACTACTCTTGCTCAACTTTCTCAGAAGAATCCTGGGACCTCTCCTCAGACTGGGGGTCTTGAGCATCAGCATGGGGAGTAGGCTCAGACTCTGCCTCCTAATCATCATCAGCATGGGGAGTAGGCTCAGACTCTGCCTCCTCATCAGCATCATCATCGGCTGAAGGAGTGTGTGGTGGTGATATCCTCGAGGACTTCATCCTCGAATGGGTTGCGGCTGACTGAGCAGCCTGTCGAGTCTGTCCTCGTGTGACTTTACATATCACTGCAACTGCAGCATTAACATGACATTATCTCAGATACTCCTCTACCAAAATTCTAAGCTCAAGAGACTCTACCCGTCTCCTTGAAGTACCAACTGCTTTCTTCTTCACTACTTTAGGTGTCATGTATACCTAAAAAATAAATATTAGTTTCCAACAAAAGCGAGGGATAGTGTAAGTTGAAGAAAAACTCAAAATTTGAAAAATTCAAATTTATCCTCACGTTCATACCCCTATAACCTATTTGAAACCCCAACAAGTCAAATGTATACACACTAATAAAAAATCATGACTTTCAAAGAAAACAAACAAGTTCAACTTATGGCATTACTTTCGTTCATTCAAGTTCAACTTCCGGTTAGGGCCTAAACTTAGAATTTTAACTCAAAACAAGGCACTACATTATGATTTTAGGTTATTTCAAGGCTCCTTCATACAAGCATGATAATTTTAATATATTTAGAAATCCATTACACATATCAACTTATTTCAATAATAGATAAAATATTAAATTACCATTAGGAGCCAAGAAAGTTACCTTTTATATGAAAATTCAGAAGAGAATAACGAAGAACTCAAGCAAAACCAAGATTAAAACTTGTTTCTAGCATGTTTGGACAAGTTGGTATCTCAAACAAGTGTCAATTTCGCCTTTTCTGAAGCGTGGGGTTGGTTTATGTTTAAGGAGAGAAGTTTGAATTCAAAGAGAAAATTGAAGTTTTGAGAATCAGAATGAGAGTTAGCATGTTTTTATATAGTTGGGGGTTGTAATAGGTCATATTTAAATGTTGGTGGGCCCAAAATTTTAATTAAAAAGTGGGACCGAATTTGACCTAAGCACAAAACCTACCCGGGGTCGGGTCCTGTCGCTGGTAGCACCTGTGGCCCACAGTTGCTGGGCGCAGGCACTGGGCCAAAATCTTTGGCCCGCTTTTCTGCAACCCAAACTTTTTGTATTGACATTTTTCTAGATACCTATGGTCTTGCAACCTAATTTTAGGTCCCAAAAGTAAAATTAGGTGTCATAGTCCACAACTTAGCATTTTTTATCCTCAAAATTTCAACTTTTCAATTTTCTACTCAACTTACCGTGTAGGACTTGTGACCATGATAGGCTGATCACACAGTCCCCTTACCTGAAAATCGATGAATGTAGCAATGTTTACTGTATTCCATGTAAGGTCCAAAAGTTAAAAACCTACAAAAAAAAACGTAAATACTAAAATATGGATAATACTCACAAAAATACCTGAATTTTGACCGGATATCCAATTGAGCATACTGAACTTTGTGGGGGTCATATTACCCCCCTAGACTTTTTTTTCGTATTTTAATGGCATATATCTGCCCACTTGGACACATATAAATATGAGATAGCGCGTGTATTACACAAAATTAACTTTGTTAATACAATTTTGATTAGTAGCACCAGAGTCTAATACACAATCTTTCACATATTAGCCACAAAATTCGCTTGAGAAATAGCCACATCAATTAGATTATCCACTTAATCAACTTTAATTTTATTTAATGGAATTATCATTTCACCGAATCTTTTTCTGCTTTAACGGATATGATGGCTTAGTTTGTTGCACAAAATAATTATTATTTTGATTTGTAACTATCTTTATTTATCAAAGCTAGTTGCTGACTTGTAACAATGGTCATTCTCATTTGTCGCACACTGACGAGTAACAACTTTAGAAAATTATGCCAATTCCGTATATATTTGTCGATCATTTTCTTTTATCAAAATTGGACATATCTCCAAGCCTTTTGCAAGTTGAGCCATTAAAAAAAAAATTAAAATTGTGAATCAAAGTAAAAATTTAAAAAGTTAAACCAAATAAAGTTATAAGAAAGACATGACTTTTTCTTTTCTATAATTCCATGAACTTTTGAATGCAAATTTAAACACGAAGATTCCATATTCAAAAAATCAAGGAACGTTCACTTGTCTACACGAACCAATTATTTTGATATTTCAAAAAAAGGTCATTATTTTCATCCTTAACTATACTTAAAAAATCGAAGACACATCTAAACTATTGAAATAACTTAAGACACATCTATACTGTTTAAAAGTGAATTTATTTATCTCTTAAAATATCGCACTCAGATTTTGTCTTGAATGTGTATACACGCGTTGACAGGTATCAATACATATTTTTTTCACCTTTTTTTTTTCTTTTGTCCTATATTAATCACCAACACCCCCTTCCACCCCAACCCCCTCTATACATCAAAAGGTTGTGCCAGCACAGGCCTAATATATGTTACGTTTTGTCTTAATTTATGTAACACAAATAAAATTAGATAATTAATTATATTTTTAATATGTTTTTAGATTTTTTAAGCTATTAGCTATTGTAATCTATAATACTTTTTCGATATTGTAATTTACTATTTTAAGTTGTTTGCTATTGTAATTTATATTACTCTGCTTGTTCAAACTTTTGTGGTATTGATAGTCAATTTAGATTTTAAAAGTAATTTAAGTTTTAAATTATTGTGATTTATAATATTTTTTTCTATATCAATTTAAGCGACACTGATATAATTTTGAGAGTCAATCAAATATCACGATTGTAGTAGAGAAACCGGCAAATCTTGAATGACTCAAATAACTAATTAGAAGTGATATAGCAAAATTATTGTAAAAAATACTTGTGCAAAAAATTTAAGTGAGTCTCATATAAGATGTCAAATTAATTTAAAACATCAAGAATTAATTTATCATTTTATATTTACTTTATTTTTTTATTAAATATTATTAATTTTTTAATGCTTAAATGACTTATAATAATTACTTAGGGGTGATATAGTAAAATTAAGATAGAAGTAGCTGAAGCAGACATGTCATAAATATCTATTTTACTTTTTTTAAATTAAATTTTTTTAATATTCTAATACATAAATGTCATGTAATAATTAATTAGGGATGATATAGTAAAATAACAGAGCAAGCAAGTAGCTGGAAGCAGGCATGTCGACCGCCAGCTGCCTGCTTCCAGCAGGTGCTACTCGCTCTTTTATACGGTAAAGCTCATTTATTGATAAAACAAACGGATTCAATTGCTTCAAAGCAACCCGAATCTAACAAGCAAAATCACTTCAATCTTTCACTGTTTCACAATATTCCGTCATTTTTGTGAAATTCAAGAAATCCACAACCCAGTTCGATAAAAATCGAGCAAATCATAATCAAATTCGTAAAATGCAAGCACATAACTCAATTCTTAGAATTCAATAAGCTAACAACCTAGTTCAATAAAATTCAAGTAATTCACACTCCAACTCGTAAATGCAAGAAACTCACAATCCACCTTTGTAAAATTTGATAAATCCAGAACTCAATTCACAAAATTTGAGAAACTCATAACACAATTCAGTAAAATGCAAAAAAACCCAGAACCTAACTCGTAAAATTCAAAATATCCACAATCCAACTTTGTAAAATTCTAACTACCCACAATTCAATTTTATGAAAGTCGAGAAACCTAAAACTCAAATTCACAAAATTCAAGTAGAATCCAATTTCAAGTTTCAAATATTTTAATTCCCAACTACCTACAATAAAATACCAAAAAAATAAAGAAAAATAAAGTTAAAAGAATAAGTGTATTTGTGAACTCATCAATAACTTGACGGAGGTTGAGAGAGAAAATGGAGCTAAGGAATTACAGATGGAGTTAGAAAGAGAGGAGAAAATATGGAAGAAGACAAAAAGAGAAAAAGAAAAAGGAAAAATAAGTACAAAAGTAAAGAAAAAAAATAAAAACTATATAAATATAAATAAAAACCTAATTATATATAATTAGTTGATAAAATTCAATTGAATGATGACATGTACATTTTTAATAAGCTTTTAATTTTTTTTTGCTTTTCAGGCGTGTGTAGAAATGTGATATCACATTGTTTACCAGGTTAGTTTTGAGGGATAATTAAATTCACTTTTAAATCGTATAGGTGTGTATTAGGTCAGTTCAATACTTTAAGTGTGTCTTCGATTTTTCGAGTATAGTTTAAGGTGGAAAAGATGACTTCTCTCTGATCTTTTTTGTAATTGATATTCTCCTTAAGAAATATAGTAAAGTATCTTTAAGATTGTTGCACATCTTGTAACAAATTATAGGAGTTTTAAGGTAATCATCAACTTTAGAAACATAAATAAAGGTAAGAACCAGAGAACAAAAATTTACTACTGGAAGAGATAATATTTTCATTAAACTAAAATGGCGTTGATATACTAAAAAATGCAACAAGTGGAGCCTATATTGAAGCAACTAACTAGCACATGTTTCTATGATCAATAAATTCCTAAAACTCTCAACTAACTCTTAAAAAAAAAAAACTAAGTTACCACTACAGAACATGACTAAAAAGATGGATAATGTCCAACAACTTCTTCTAATTTTTACTGCAGTAACCACGATAATCAATCAACACTCCCCCTAGCTTCAATTGCTGGAAATTTCCAGTCTTTCTCTAATAAATTTAATTTCAATTTTTGGCAAGGCTTTTGTAAACAAATCTTCCAGTTGAAGATCTGTCTTGCGGTACTTTAACCCAATAGCTCATTCTTTTTATAGGTCTCTGAAAAAGAATAATTTGATATTGAAATGCTTGGTTTTTGCATGAAAAATAGAAATATTTGACATAGAAATAGCTACTTGCTTATCCACAAACACCTTTGAGCACTTCTCTTGCTTTAACTTAAGATCAAGTAGCACTTTTTGAAGTCATAAGGCTTGATTTGAAGCAGTTGTTACTGAAACAAACTCAGTTAAAGTCGTCGACTGTGTAACAATCTCTTGCTTTTTAGAGCACCAAAAATACTGTTGAACCAAGATTAAAACAATAACAAGAAGTGTTCTTCATGTTATCAGAAGAACCGTCCCTGCCACTATTAGAATACCCCTGTAACACGTGTTTCTGATTTTCATATAGTTTGATTCCAAAGTTCAGTGTTCCCTTAACACATCTTATCACCCTTTTTTGCTGCCCTAAAATGAGTGTTAGTTGAACAATTAGTGAACCTAGATAGAAGACTTATAACATATAATATATCGGGTCTAGTTGTCGTATATAAGACATCTAACCATACTTTTTTAAATAGTATAATCCTGTACCTAAAAATGAGGGTCATGATGGCACTTTTCGTGGCGTACCTTGACAAGTAAGTCTATCATCCAAATTGATACAAAAAGAGAAAACGACAGAAATCCCCCAAGGTAAGGCTTTTAGAATAAAGCCGAACCATACAAGTAATTATAACAACGTGGAAAGAACATATGCAAATATCATACATTCCCAAAACCAGGTGCCAAAAGTGTAAGAACTACTAATGCAAACCATGAGTCTAATACATCAGAAATTATTTACAAAGGCTCAACGTCTGTCTATGTATACAAATAAAGATATAACTACTATAGAAAGATAGAGGTGAACTCCGAACACATGAATGTCTAATCGCTACCTTGAGAAATCTGAAGGCGCTCGAAATGAACCAATTTGAGGCACACTCGAGATAGGGCCTGCACTGAAAGATCTCAGTAAGCGTGAGTACAGTCCACTTGTACTTAGTAGGAATCATAGGCCTAACAAACAAAGTGGTAAATAAAGCATACAAAATATACACTAAGGGCATACCACCTGCAATTAGAAAATATCCCACAACGGTAGCCCACACCGCTTACACTAACAGTTCTACAATATCTACCAATAAAGTCACAACACAAGATCGGTACACCTAATCCACCAATAAAGAATCTACTATAGGGATAGATACACGAATAGGCATGGCAAGAGGCTCACTGACAGAATCAAAACTCAAAGTAAAATACACAGACATATAGAAGAAAGTCAATCCAAGATCAAATAACACAGATGCCGTTCTAAAACAAACAGAGGCGATACCTGTGATCACAACATCAGACGCCTCTGCCTCTGGCATAGAGGGTATAGCATAACATTGACTACGGCCACTAATTGGATGAATAGCCCCACAACCACTACTGCGGGCTCCACTACCTTTACCCCTCGCACCTCTGGTAGAACCTCTACCTCTCACAACTGTAATAAAAGTAGCTCTAAACATACAGTATGGGATAGTCCTTGGTCAAACGACCAAACTTATCACATACAAAGCAACCTCTAAACTTTTCTTGAAGGCATACCCTCTTGGCATCTCTCTGAGACACTCGATAAGTAGATCCCTACGTCCACGCCTACTTCCCTATATTCTATAAAGAAGCCGCAAACACAACCATCTGAGATATAGATAACTAAAGAAAAATAACCAAACCTTAACGAACTTCTGAATCTTATTAGACACGGTGGAAATGCTATCATAGGAATATTTGTACATGGTATGAAAATGTGCCTCATACTCTGCATTGATCATGGAACCCTGCTCCAGATGATCAAACTCATCATGCATCGATTTCCCAAACTGTAAGGCATGAATCTCTCTAGAAAGTCATCAACAAACTAATCCCATGACAACTCAGGAGCATCAATAGGCCTACAACCAACAAACGATCTCTACCAATCTTTCGTAGTATCTCTCAAATGCTATGTAGTATAAGCTACACCATCTGCGCAAAAAGAGTGAAACACAACTCAGAACACAAGGTATAAAAGGACTTCACACGATAAATAATAAAATGAGGAAAATTTTCTAAAGAGGTCCTATAGCCTCTCGAAGATAGATACGAATGTCTATGTATTGATCCGCGAGACTCTATTAGATATCCTGTTCTTACACCATTGAGACCAGTGAAAATTGGTATCTCTGATACCAATTTATCATGACCCAAAAATGAGAGTCACGATGGCACTTGTCATGGCATATCTTGACAAGTAAGCCTATTATCCAAATTGATACAAAAAAAGGAAAAGACAGAAATACCCCAAGGTAAGGCTTCTAGAATGAAGTCAAACCATACAAGTAATTATAACAATGCAAAAAGAACATATCCAAATTTCTCACATTCCCAAAACCAGGTGTCACTAGTGTAAGAACCACTAATACAAATCATTAGTCAAATACATCAGAAATATCTACACTGGGTCAACGTCTGTCTCCGAATACAAATAAAGATATAACTACTATAAGAAATAGAGGTGAACTCCGGACGCATGGATGTCCAACCACTACCTTGATAAATTTGAAAGTGCTCTAAATTAACCAATTTGAGGTGCACTCGAGCTAGGACCTGAATTAAAAGGGCGTAGTAGGAGTGAGTAAGGTCCACTTATACTTAGAAGGTATAATAGGCCAACCAAGAAAAATAGTAAATAAAGCATACAAAACATATACTACGGACACTCCACCTGCAATTAGAAAATGTCCCATAACGATATCCCACACCGCTTGCATTAATAGTTTTACAATATCTATACATAGTACAACAACACACCAGATAGGGAGACAAATATACACAATATCACATACAAGTAGAACAAAGAGGAACATGTATACTCAAGATCATCAAGTACAAATAAAGAAAGATAGAACAATTAGACATTAACAAATCAAGATATAGAATAAATAGATAGATGCTAAGTCAATATGGCAATACCAGTACAACATAACATAATAAAGCAAGCATCATGTATATGATGATGATGATATACAAGGTCGTTGTACAATCTCTGGGATCATCACACAAAACTCTGTATACACCCATGGAAAAAATTCTCCTGATGTAGGACCCATAGAGGGTTCGTCAATCCATATACAATCCATCTATCAATATTTTCTCCTCAGCACATCCATCGAAGAGGGTCTATAAAATATGATATTCCCAGTGTTTCCTGAATTTTTAGTATTTCCAAAGCACATAAGACACAAATCAAGTATGAAAAACAACAACAAACAAGTAAAATTATGTGTATGATGCCATGAAGATGATGATGCAATGTTCACAACCAATCATAATGAGTATTTCCACAACCAACCACAATGATATATTTCCATAATCAGTCACAATGATATACTTCCATAACCACCCACAATGATATATTTCCACAACCACGTGAGTCAATATCCTCTCATTATTTCCAACCATCCATAATTTTTCACATGTATCATATTCCAACAATTATGAATATATCATAAAACTCCAGTGGTACCATAATAGGTATTTTAAACAACACAACATAATTATTCACATATATTCAAGGCTATTAATATAACATAAGATCCCACACGGACACATATCACATATCTCAATTTCAATAATTTCATCACATATAGTCCCCCCCCCCACAAGGGCACAACATGTAGATATATATTTATCATGATTAGTTCTCACCCTTAACATGTATTTTGTACCAACATTTACTACCCAGCCCAGTTTGAAAGAGTTAAGTCATAACCTACCTCGAATGCCAAAACCGGTATGCTACACTTCAAACCTAGGAACTCAATTTCCAAGAATGATCTCAAAATCCACTAAAATCAAGAAATATAGAATTTGCGTGTCAAAATAAAGCCAACGATACTCATATTGCCTACTTTTGGTTCAGGGTCAAAATGGACCTTCGAAATGGATTTTCAAAAAAGAAGGAAAAAAATATAACTTTACTTCAAAAACGTGTTTCCTATATTTTTAGAAACCTAAATCCAAAAATTCAAGTCAATTCAAGTCAAAAACGAGGTTCAAATTGAATAAAAACTATTTTTAAGCTTTACCAGATAAAATCTTTAAATTTTGGGTTAAAATCAAGAAGCGGAGTTGTTTTGAAGGTTAAATTGATGAAAATCTAGTAATATTATAAGATAAAAATATTATTCAAGTTAAAAGAAGTGAAATTGGCATTTAAAATCAAGCACTAAAATTTTTTGGGGGTTTTGAGAAATTAATCAAAAAATTACTAAGAAAAAGGTGAATTCTTTCTTACTTTCAATCCGTAATAAAATCAAGAAATAGGTGTTAATCTAGCTTCCTAAGCTCTCACAAGTTTCACTTTTAAACTCTCAAATATTTTAGGATTTAACTCTCAAGAGGCAAGATAAAAAATGAACAAAATCGGCCCAAAAAGTTGTTTTATTAGTGTAGATTTGTCTGCACTAGCTATTGTAAAAAAATATTTTTTTATGTCCAATCCTTACTTTGACAGGGTGCTCGAAATTCATTTGAAGTTTGATATACGCAAATAAACTATGAAATCACACTAAATTCGATGCTCCACACTCAATGGGGATAGCATATTTTTGAAAAAAATATTATTTTCCCAAAGCTGACCCCCAAAATCATAATTTTTAAAATCGATGGTCGAAATGAGATTTAAAAGTCGTAAAATTACATCATACATGTTACCATACTAAAATCAACATTTTGGATGTGTTGAAGAAGTTAAATTTTCCATCTAAGGTCATTTTTTATTAAATGTGAGTCCCACACTCATACAGGTCAAAATAAGCTCGGGTGCATTGAGACCCGAATCAATGGTCTACCTAGCCTAAAATTGATATTTTGGAGTTGCTTGTATAGTATGTTCAGCTATCCATCTCATGGATCAGGAAATAACCACAAAAGTCCAAAGTAAGGCTCTCGCAGCAATCAAAAATTACAATATCGCATAAATGGCACCAAAATACATCGAGAACCATGTCAATTACCCTCACACTCCACAAATACCACAATAAAACTACGAAAAGGAGTAAAACAGTCAAATCACAAATTTCACATATTTCATCAAAAAGTTGGTCGTTACACATCCACTTT
This sequence comes from Capsicum annuum, assembly GCF_002878395.1. Lineage (NCBI taxonomy): Eukaryota > Viridiplantae > Streptophyta > Magnoliopsida > Solanales > Solanaceae > Capsicum > Capsicum annuum. The sequence goes on along the minus strand of NC_061115.1, from coordinate 168,447,570 downwards.
TTCAGCTTCACTATTTTTGCTCAACTTCTCTTTTTGACACATCAGAGTAGTTGACTCTTTGCAATTTTCCATTTTAAACTTTTTCAAAATGTCTCTTATATACTTCTTTTGACAGATGAAAACCTTGTTTTCTCTTGCTTGATTTTCATTTCAGAAAATAAACCATTTCTCCTAAGTCCATTATCTCAAAAGTATACTGTATATCTTCTTTAAATTTCTGAATAAGCTCACCATTACTTTTTGTAACCCACACGTCACCTACATATAGTGAAATAACAATAAGATTTGTTTCATCACCTTTAATGTAGAGGTTTTTTATGAGACTTCTTCCAAAATACAACTACACCAAATACTCATCAATCCTTTTGTACCAAGCTTTAGGCGCCTACTTTAGTTCATACAAAACTTTTTTGAGATGATACACTTCATCTTCATGCCCTTGGGCTACTAATCCTTTAGTTTTTTTCAACATAAATTTCCTCTTTGAGATAGTCATTCAAGAATAGAGATTTAAGATCCAACTGAAACATGTTCCAACCCTTTTGTGCAGTTATAGCCACAATAATCTGATGGCTTCTAATTTAGCAATAGAAGAAAATGTATCAAAAAAATTAATACCCAAATTTTAGCATACCTCTTTAATACAAGTTTGTATTTGTACTTGTTGGTAAAGCTATCTGCGTTCAGCTTGGTTTTAAAGATCCACTTTACTCCTATGAGTTTCATGCCTTTGGGTCTTTTCATGATTTTTTAAGTTTGATTCTTCTCTATCATGACGAGTTCTTCCTTTATTACAGCTCTTCATTTTGTATCTTTTTCTACTTCCCAAAAATCTATTAGCTCAAGAACCATCATGTTGCATCTCTGATAGATATCAGAGAATGATCTTGTGTTTTCACTAGGAGATCATCCACTAATTTATCTTATTTCAGCTAGATTCTTGTACTTTAATCTAGAAGTAACATTGGTTATGCTTCTTCCAGTTCCATTGTTCATCTTGCATGAAATGCACATCTCTACTTCTCATATTTTTTCTTGTATGAGATTAGAAAACTCTGTAATCCTTAAAAATAGAGTTATAACTCGTAGATATTCCAGCTTCCGCCTTTTTGTTAAGCTTATCTCTTTTACTCTATGGCACATAAGTAAAACTTAATCATTCAAATTCTTTGAGATTTTGTAAAGAAGAACTATAATCATACCATATTTTAAGTGGTGTCTTTTCTTTTAATGTTTTTGCTGGAAGCCTATTAAGTAGAAAAATTAAGGTATGTGCAACTTATTCTCAATATCCAGTTAGCAAACACTTCTCATGCAACAAACGTCTAGCCATCTCCATTATGGTATGATTCTTTCTCTCACCAACTTCATTTTATTGAGGAGTATATGGAGCAGTTAGTTGGAGTTCAATGCCAGCTTCTCACAAAATATATTGAATTGATTAGATGTGTATTCCTTGTCATTGTCATGCCAACTTTCTCACAAAATATATTGAATTCATTAGATATGTACTCCTTGTCATTGTCATTCCTTAATGATTGAATCTTTCAACCACTTTAAGTTTCGATTAACTGCTTGAGTTTCTAAAAAGTTACTACAACCTCAAACTTAAACGTGAGAAAGTAAATCCAGCACATTCTCATATAGTCATAAATAAGAAATATGTAATGCTTACTTCCATTAAGTGATAGAGTTCTATGAGGACCAACTAGATTTCAATGGATTAATTATAGCTTTCCAGTGGCACTCGAGGTTGCTTTCTTGAAAGTAACCCTTGTTTGCTTGTCAAATTGACAAATTCTATAATTTTGGTATTTCGGCTTCAAGATTAGGTGGCCCTTAAATCAGATCTTTCTTTTGTGAGTTCATTACATCCACATAATAAAAATATTCGATTCTTTTGTGTCAAACTTATACATTGATCTTAATTACAGAATAAACTTTTTGCTCATGATCTAAAACATCTAATATAAAGTTTCTTTCTTTCATCATTATCTTGAATAATTTTTTGCCATCTTCATCCTTGATTTACCAATACTTGATTTCAAAGAGAGGTTTGAAATCATTCTTAAGCATCTGGCCAATACATAATAGACTACGACTTATATTAGGTACAAAACACACGTCTTTGATTAGTTTTGTACCTGAGAAGCTTTTTATTTCCACTGTACTTTTGCCTTCAGTAGGAATATAGTCTCCATTATTAACTTATACTTTGGAAATTACTTAAGTATCCAACTCTTTGAAGACATAATGATCGAATGTTCTGTGGTTTGCGAAACCACTGTCAATAAGTCACTTGTCACTCGAGCAGCTAGTTACTAAACAGGTTGCTACAAAGAGTTGCTCCTCATCTTCCTGATTAGCTACCAATGCAGTATTATTTTGCTGAGTGTTGTTCTTGCTAATCTTCTAATGATATACTATTTGCAAAAATTTCTCACACTGTTGGTCTGACCTCCTTTGGCATTTGAATGGTGGATGATCTTTCTTTCCATAATGCTTGCGAGGAGGAAAATCATATTTTTCTCCCTTATTGATTCAAGGAGTATGGGAACCTGAGTTTTCCTTCTTGCTGTATTTTTTCTTTCCTTTGTCTCCCTAATTTGATTGAACTTTTGTAGGTAGTGAACCCTCAATAGAATCTTCCAACATCATAAGCCTTTTTGTTCTTGTGCCTACAAGAAATTTAATAGTTCTTCCAAACTAATTTTAGATAAATCCTTAGAATTTTCCAGCGAGGAAATAGTTGGTTCAAACCTTTTGAGGACTGTTACAAGAATTTATTGAACCAATCTAAAGTTAGTAAATTTAGAGCCAAGTAATCTCACATTGTTGTCAATGTTGATTAATCAGTCAGAATAATCTTTGATTCTCTCTGAATCCTTTATCTTCTGAAGTTTAAATTCTCGAATCAGGTTGAGAGTACGCATACTTTTGATCCGCTCATATCCTTCATATTTTTTTCTTTAGGAAATTTCAAACCTCAAAAGTTGATTTCAGTGTCATAATCCTAATGAAATTTAATTTTTTAAAAGGGGGTTGAGGGGAACGGGAGTGAGGGTGAGGTAAGAAAACAATTAAAATTAAGAAGACCCTAGATAGGAAGATCTGGAAGACGCGAATTACGGCAGAGGATTACGGCCAGTTTGGGTCGCTAGTGTAGGGAATTACTTGGTGGGGGTTTTAATCCTGTTATGATTCCGTGTTCCATGTTTTATTACAATCTATGTGCTTTCCTCTGTTTTATAATACTTATGGGTGCCGTATGTATGTTATGTAATCTGCTTCTGTGCTTTACTATGTGTTTGTGTGGTATCTCGTGCCTTGAGCCGGGGGTCTTTCGGAAACAGTCTTTCTACTTCATTAGAGGTAGAGGTATGGACTGCGTACATCTTACCCCCCCCCCCAGACCCCACTAGGTGGGAATACACTGGGTTTGTTGTTGATGTTGTTGATTTTTTTTTTTTTGGGGGGGGGGGGGGGGGTGGGTGTGGGCTGAGATAAGAAAAAGGTTTAATTTAAAAAAAAAAAATACTTTTTTGAAGGGGGTAGTAGGGAATGAGGATCGGATTAGGGGATGAGATAAGAAAAAATTGAAATATTCTTTTTAAAAATTAAATATTTATTTTGGATGAGGGTGGTAGGGGATTAGGGGTCGAGGTAGGGGTAGGGGTGGGTGATTTTAAGAGTTGTATGAACATTTCAACTTGAAAGTGAGATTGAAAGAAAGTTTGGAAACTATTTTTCTTACTTTTTGAAGGAAAATCATTTTTCTCAAATTTGAAGAAAATAAGTTAATTTGAAAACAAAAATTCAAAACATTTAAGTCAATCAAACATGAGAAAATTGAAAAAATACTTGATACCAAACACACTCTATAACCCTTCAGACGTACCTCAAAGCTATGCAATTACAATAAGAATACTCAAAGTCTTAATTGAGAACAATGACCAATTAATTGGTTATTAAAGAGCTAAAATCAACCATCTTACAAATGTAATTACAGCCACAATGATATTTTGAGATATTAAACAATATTTTTTCAATACATAAACATTGGGAAAATTGAGAGTGTGGATGAGTATTTATTGTTGAGACACCATGATAGAATTCAAAATATGATGTTTTGAGAATTGAAAAATATTCAATGCAGGACAATCTATAAGTACAAGGACGATTGAAAACCTGAAGAATGAGGTTCAAAAATCAGGTTCTTGGCATGATAAAGAAATGGATTTTAGGCCTAACTCAACCTCAAAAGCTAGCTCATGAGGGGAGTATTGTCCAAGATCATATAAGGAGACCAAATACCCTTTAACCTACAAATGTGGGACTCAAACACCCCCTCCCCGCACGCCTAAGGTTGGACATCTGGAGCATGGACAATATAAGACAGGGGCCAACATCGAAAATAATGAACTGGGTGGACCTAACTCAGATACCATGATAAAGAAATGGATCTTGGGTCTAACTCAACCTCAAAAGCTAGCTCATAAGGGGAGGATTTCCCAAGACCATATAAGGAGACCAAGAACCCTTTAACCCACCGATATGGGACTCCAACATGGCAGACTACCAGAAGAAGATGAAGTTAGTAACACTGTAGGGAGATAATTAGGAAACCCATTCCTTTAATAGAGTTGGAGACTGTTCGAAGATGTTATTTCACGTAAATTTGAGAGAATTGTAATTGGTGTTAATTTAATTCTACAAGGAACTGACAATTGAGACAAGAAAAATTACCATAAATTATTGGGCAGAAGTTAGAGAAAAATGAATTCATAGACTCTCGCAAGTCTTTAATTAAAAAAAGGGACAAGTGAGTCCCATAATGTCCCTAAGTTTAAAAAAATAAAGTCGCTTGAACAACTGAGATAGTTGTTCGGCAACTGCATTAGCTGTCTCAACAACTTCGCATAGTTGTCGAACAACTTCGCACAATTGTTGAACAACTTTGCAAAATTGTCGAACAACTATCAAAATTGTTGGAACGAAAATATTTTTAAAAAATTGAAAAAAAATTGTTCCTTTTACCTAATTTTTAAAACTTGAAGAACCCTCACTTAATTGGGAAACTTGTTTGTCCCTTTTAACCCAAAGTCCAGAATTTCTTTCAAAAATAGTCTTCATTGTTTGCCGGGAAATTTTTTAGGGTAAAATTCACAAGTAGCATACTTAAGAGCCTAATTACTAGTCTTATAGCAACAGTTTCATAATTACATTTTATAGCAACTTGTATTTTGTATTTTTTTTAAATGTTGCTGTAAAAATACATCTACAAAAAAATTACTGCACTTAATTAACTGAAATTAGTTGAGCTATATATGGTATAATTACCAATCAAGTAAATTTGTTGATTCCTTTTCCATTTAAAACACTTAAAAAATGTGACATCCGTTATAATCAAATAATTCAAATTTCAGTTTTTCACCATTAACAGCTGCATATATTTTTTTTTTCAATTTCTTCTAAACCAACCCTGTATTGCTTAATCAAGTTGAACTGACTCTTATGCAAAATTAATATCAATTGTAAAACAAATCAGTTATTCGATTGAACCAAATTCAATTGTTGATTCATCCGTTATATTTGTTTGAATTCAACTTTCAGTTGAAAATTCAACCATTGCTGCTATTCAAGGTACATAACCATTATTGCTATTCAGTTCTTTTTTTTTTACCATTACTGATGTGTTTATCAAGTTTTGGTTGTCGTCGCTAATTTGTATGTGAAAAAATTATAAAATAAATTATAGTTATAATCAAAACAGCAGTAAAATTGTAATTCAAGTATCTGTTGCAAATTTCATCTTTAAAGTTATTTCAATGGGAAAAAAAATCAGTATTCGACTCTACTTTTTATGATCGTTTGTTGTTATATTGATTGTTTTAACAATAGAATAATTGTAAACAACTTTTGAATTGAAATACATTCAATTTTTTTTTTAAAATACTAGATAATTGATTGAACGAATATTTCTATTAAAGTTGACGTTATTCTATGAACCTAGATAAAATTATAAAATATCTTCGTCCATATGTATTTTTGATGTGTTTAATGATAACGTTGCATATGTGTTTTTGATGCTGTTAATGGTAATGGTGCATATGTATTTTTTGTTTTGTTGTAGGAATTTTGATATATAAATGTATATTTGCAAAAATATTTTAGTTTAAGGTAATCTTGTGTGTATGTATTTTTTTAATTAAGATGTTGGTTGTGCATCTTTGTTTGCATGTAATTCTGAAAAGTGCGTGTTATAAGAAGGGATATTTGACAAATTGGTATGTAACATATCAAATTACAAATTAGTTATGCTCCAGATGTATTTTTTTTATATGCTTAGTTTTAACACTACATATGTATTTTATATGCGATATATGTAAACACTACATATGTATTTTTGTTTTGCTTGTTGGAATTTGAGAGTATAAGTGTATATGTGATAATATGTTTGGTGCCTGTTTTACTTCTGTTTGATCAAATAGTTTGTGTATTTTGTATTTTAGAAATTGGAAGCATACCAGTCCTTGTGAAGCACTATGGTCGATGGACGTAGAAAAGAACTTCGAAGAATATGTCACTGATGCTATACTGTTGAGCACATCAGCCACATTCGTTGAGCTGTACGATGTTTTGGCATCTCACTTAAGTGTGGATTTAATCATCAAACATATTCTAGTGGAATATCAAATCACTCTTAATGCAGGGCAGATAGAAATACATAACGATATGGGTTTAAAAGTGTTTATATTGCAGAAAAAGTTGATACAAGACATGCATTGTCTTCCTTTATATGTAAGCATTTTGGATAAAGTTGTAGGGAGAAACTTGGCAAGTTCATCTATATGTGTTGCTGAAAGAGGAATTAACTGTAACAACTTAGAAACAGTGATAAATACAACAAATTTAGCTTTGGCGGTTTGTGAAAATACAGAAGCTTTAGATGTTTTTGAGATGGATACTGTTGAGGTGATTATCTCAGACCCACATCATAAGCATGTTGAGGAAGACTAGGTTTACTTGAGAAAAAGAATTTTAAAGTCAGTCATGAAGGAATATTCAATTAGGGAGAAGTTTCAAACGCGAAGTAAAAGGTCAAGTAAGAAAACGTACGTACATTCTATATCTCTCAGATCTTGTTTAATATTAGTTTGGATATGTATTTTTAATGCAATAAATTATATTACGTGCAGGTATACATTATTTTTCAAATTAAGAAACTGTGAGTTTTTAATGCGTGCATCAGGAATAGGAGAAACAGGAATGTATAGAAAAAGAGAATTCAGACCTCAACATACATGCCCGGTGAAGAACAATATCTATCCAAAGGTGCATGCAACTAGTATGTTGATAGCTGGTATGGTTAAATAGAAATTCAAAAATCACAAAAGAAAATACAGTGCGACAAAAATAAAAAATGACATGAAGGAAGATTTTGGTATAGATTTGACATACACTTTATGTTGGAGGGCAAAGGAAAGAGCGTTATAAGAATTGAGGGGTAAGCCACCAGCATCTTATGGGAAACTGCCATCATACTTATATGTGCTAAATACTACCTATCCAGATTCACATATAGGAATGAAGAAGATAGATGATAATGCATTCTTGTATGTATTTATCACTCTACATGCATTCATTAAAGGATTCGATCATTGTAGACCAGTCGTAGTTGTTGATGCTAGTCATCTGAGAGGAATGTATACTAGGGCATTTATAACAGCATGTACAACGGATGGAGCAGGTTAGTATCATTTAATTACTATAACTGGTTGTATTTTTCTTGGCTTTCTGTTGTAGAGTTGAAAAATACATATATCCAATTCATATATACATATGTGTATATAATTAGATATATGTTCAAAGTTTTCATAATGAAACATGTAAAATTGATTATGTTTGACAGTGAGGTTGATGTAAATTTTATTATATATAATTGATACAATTTTTGGTGGATAAAATATACATTTTAATTGAACTATATTGTAATAAATACATATGCAGTTCCTAACTGTATTTAAATCGGCCTATGCAGATTTTTTTTATATGCGCTTGATTCTAAAAATTATGAATTATGTATACAGGTCATATATTTTCTTTGGCATATGGTGTTCTTGATTCTGAAAATGATGCATCTTGGACGTGGTTCTTCAAGAATCTAAAGGAAACATACGGGGTTAGACAAAACATATGTGTTGTGTCTGATAGGAATCTAAGCATCATAAAGGTTGTTGGTGATATGTATGAAGATGTTCCACATTATGCATGTATGTGGCATCTATGGGGTAATGTGAAAAAATTTTATAGAAAGTCACACGATGCATTGTCGGAGATATTTTATACAATGGCCAAATCATATTCAAAGTCAGAATTTCACATGTTAATGGAAAAAGTTGAGGCAGCTGATATAAGGGTGAAGATATATTTGGAATTGACCGGTTACGAAAAGTGGTCTAGGTCGTATGCAACAGTTCACAGAGGATGGACTTTGACTTCAAACATTGCAAAGTCAACAATTGGAGTGCTTGTATCAACTAGAGAACTGCCAATTTATGACTTTCTTGAGGAAGTTCGATTACTGTTTGCAAAATGAAATTGTGGAAATAGGCAGGAGGCTTCATATACCTTCACAACACTCATTGGAAAGTTTAATGACATACTCAATGAGAACGAGGCTTTATGTACCCGTATGACAGTATGACCTTTTTGATTTGTGAAAATTTTAATTATGGAAACATAAATATGAAAGGATAAATGCATAAAGTATCAATGTGAAAATACTTTTCATGCAGTTGTAAATACATAAAAAGATATAAAATAGAAAATATATGAACATTTAAAATACATAATATGTATTTAGCATATGTATATTGTTGTATTGAAAATTACTAACAACTGCATATGTATTTGGCTGCTCTGTAAAAATGTACTCTGCATATGTATTTTTATTACACAAATATTTTTTTATTTTTATGTCATGTTGTACCAGCCATAGAATATGTATATACGGTACACGACAAATAAAAGCACTTCATTGTTTGCATCAAAGAAAAGAAATGCTCATGTAATGCTTTTCAAATAGATGAGATACCATATGCACATGCTTGTGCGGTGTTAGAGAAAAAGAATTTTGAGAAGGGGCCATACTATTCTGATTTGTTTAAACCAAAAACAGTTTTGAAGACATGATGTTCCAATCTACCCGTTGCCACACAGCGGTGACTGGATAATTCCAGAGACCACACTTGCTGAAATAGTACTGCCTCCAAAATACAAAAGACCTGCAAAGAAGGATCGTGGAAAATCAGGCCGGGATATGTTTGGAAAGAAGAATATCAACTCATGTGGTGGTTGTGGGGCTAAGGGTCACAATAGGCGCTCTTGTAGGAAATATCCCAAATGATACATTTCTTTTTCTGTATTGTTTCTTAAAAAAAAAATTTCTTTTTTATAATGATGAACTAATTCAGTTTAGTTAATGCATTTATGAATCATTTGACAATTAAAGACAGTAATAACTGAATAATGGAGCTATATATGTTTCAAAATCTGTACATTACATATGTATTTTTAAGCAGCAGTTCATATGTATTTTTGACATAGTAAATATATGTTAGGTTAAAGGTGGTAACTTTGATTAACAAAACAAGTATATGATTCGTAATTGTTCTAAGTTTTAAATATATGTGACATATAAATATATGTTTGAATTGCATAATATTATTACTGCATATGAATTTATACTGTAAAAATACATTTGATGTATAATACAAATGTATTTTTTAAAAAAAATATAATCATTGCATATGTATTTTGTAACTATAGACAAACCTATAACTTCATAAAAAAGTCAAATTTATCTTTAATTCAAATTCTCAAGTATAATTATTTTAAATGAACACATATCAAAAATTAAATATTAAGTTTGATCAATATATATTTTCCAACATCTTTATATTAACATGAAATATGTATTTTTTGGGAAAATATTTATAACGTATAATCCATATGTATTTTATAGCAAAATATCAACACTGCATATATATTTTTTAAATAACTGCATTAAAATGTCAAATTACACTTTAATTTAAATCCTAATTTATAATTATAGTTAATGAAAATATAGTAAAAATACATATTAGGTATGTTGCAGTTGTATTTTTTAAGTGTTTGTTTCTAATATTTCATATGTATTTTTTTTGCTGAATAACAATTGATTTATACTACATATGTATTTTTAAGGATAATATGAAAACTACATATGTATTTTTTAACTAAATCTCACAGTAAAATGTTGAACTCCTTAAATCTAACACTACATGTTGTATTTAACAATATAGGAATGTGGTGAAAAACTTTAAAGAACAACAACAACATACTAAAATACAATTAGGAATGGTCCATATGTATTTTTGCAATATTTGATTTTAACACTACATATATATTTTTATACGATATATGTATTTGTAAATGTAATATAAAAACTACGGAAGTATTTTTTAACAAAATCTCACCGTAAAAGGTAAAACTCCATGAAATATGAACAAATTCAAAACATATAATTAGTCTGTACAATCAAAACCTACATCCATAAACTAGTTTCTAAAGTACAAAAAGTCAAAAATCAATAAACCACCATACATCAACAACTTCAGTGACACTAGTTATTTACTTTGCCTTGCAAGCCTCACGGGTGCTTCGACATCACTAATGGCATTTGCTTCTTGTTTTCGGATCCCATATTCCCACAAAAGTGCAGCATATCTTGTATGGAGTGCGTTGGGGTCGAACTCAGATGCAATAACTTTGTGACCATAAGAAAGGCACTCTGCATACATAACATAAACACACCACAGTCCCTACAAAAAAAATTGATTAAATGGTGAAATATATTTTGTACAAAGATACAGTTTTGGTATATGTAATTTCAAAACTTACAAGCTTCCACTGGGTTGTTGAGGCAAATCATCTTGAAATAAAACATCAAACATATCTGAGGATTCTTTGTCTTTGTATCTTGGATGGCTTTGATGATCAATCCCTTTCTTAATATAGAAATCACATGCTTGGAGACACAATGGAATAATCTTTGCTATTTTCTCGATCTCAACAAGAACAGCCACATAATGACCACTGGATTCATATGAATCATACAAGAATATACACCTCTCTGAAATGTCTTCGATTGTATGTCATGGCACCAAGGCATGCATATGGAACCCATTGATGTATTTCATAAGATGGTGCTCCTGACCTCCATCTTTAAGATTTTGAGCATCCATAGAATATACATCATTCAACGATCTAATTACGTTCATAAAGTTGCAGTCAACTGTACTGTATTTGTATGATTTGTTTGGCTCATTTTTGTACGAACTTTAGTGAATACGACAAACTTTAGAGCATTCAAAAATATTGTATTCTAAATATTACAGTCTATGCAAGTAAAAAATACATATGCAATTTTTTATATTAATGTAGATGACTTGTGTATCAAAAATTGCATTCTTAAAGTTCAGTTACATGCAGACAAAGTTATCTGCATAGTATATGCAATAGTATTTGATGTACTATACTATATCATACTTTGAATTCTTAAAAATACATACGCGTTAAACCAAATGTATTTCAATGTAACCTAATATGTATTTTCAAGTATTGTTACAGACGAAATGGAAAAATTTTCATTTCAAAATAATATACTAACCGAGTCTATCCATGTTTGATCTGCAAATTCCATCGTATAGAATCAATTTTTGTCTTCCATAGTCTCAACACCAAAATGCATCTTTTGAAATGTATTTGTAAATGTAATATTTTTTGAAATGCTTAGTTATAACATTGCATATGTATTTTTTTCATCTAAAAATAAAAGATATGTATTTTTAAGTCATAAAAATTCTTGCATATGTATTTTCAGAATAATATGAACAATACATATGTATTTTACAATAAAATCACACACTAAAATAAAGAACAACATAAAAGACTCATATTAAACTTGAATTAGTACTATTATAATCTACAATTAGAACCACTTCAAAACATCAAAATTAGTTTGTATAACCAGTTCCTACATCCATAAACCATCAGTCATCATACATCAAAAACTTCAGTTACACTAATTCTTCTACTTTGCCTTGGAGGCCTCAAAGGTGCTTCAACATCACTATGAGCATTTAATTCTTGCTTTCTGGTCCCATAATCCCACAAAGTTGCAGCATATCTTGTACGGAGTGCATTGGGGTCGAACTCAGTTGCAAGAATTTTGTGACCATAAGAAAGACACTCCGCATATGTAACCATATGACACCATAATCCCTACAAAAAAAAATATGTTCTTAAATATATATTTTTAAAAAATAGATTTTTGTTATATGTAAATTAAATAACTTACAAGCTTTTGCTCGGTTGTTGAGGAAAATTCTCTTGAAATAACACATCAAACATATCTGAGGAGTCTTTGTCTTTGTATCTTGGATGGTTTTCAACATGAATTCCCTTCTTAACGTAGAAATCACAATGTTCAAGACACAATGGGATAATCGCAACTAATTTCTCAATGACATCAAGAACAGCCAAATAATGTCCAGATGATTCATATGAATCATATAGGAATGCACCTCTCTGAGAAAGATAAAATTGCTAGCACTTAATGATGTTTTTCCTTTATATTTACTGAAATATAAATGTCTTCCACTGTATGCCATGGCACAGTAGCATGCATACGAAATCCATTTATGTATTCATTAACAAGTGTCACATGTCCTCCAGCCATAAGGTTTTCAGCATCCGCAGAATAAACATCATGGAGAGAGCTAATTATGTTCATAAAGTTGCAATCTACTGTACTGAATTTGTAAGACCTGTTGGGGTCATACTTTGACTTCTTCCTCAAGTAGTAGAAGCAAACATCAATATGCTGCAGTACGTAAGAACACAAAAATTTAATATAATTCAAACTATTTGTATACTAAATGTAGCATATGTATGTTATATAAAAATACATATGTAAGTTATAGTACATCACATCCTTTCTTATATAATAAAAAAATTACATAGAAAAATACATATTTGCACCTGCATATGTATTTACTAACATAATATGTAATTTAATTACTGCTATAAATGTAAAAAAAAATATTGTTAAAAAAAAATACTAACCGAGTCGGTCCAAGACTGATCAGAAAATCCTATTGTGTAGAACCAGTTTTTATCTTCAACAGTCTCAATTCTGAAATACATCATTGGAATGGTTGATTTCCCCCTTTTGTAATGATCCGCATTTTCCTTCCTGTTTTTTGTTGTTAATAAGTATATGTTAAATCATGAGAAGATGATGTAATTTTTTAAAAAAAAATTGCTCAATAGAAATACCTTTTAGCATGAACTTTGAGAAGGTCTTCAGAAATTCAATCCCTAAACTTGTTGACAATTTTTGTATCCACAATCCCATCAATCGGATGATAAACAAATGGATGTTTCTGTGGGAATATACGTATGTGTCCTTCCGAGCTCTCTATATAGTTACGCAATACAAAAACGTAATTATTAAAAAGTATTTGCATAACATGTTGCATTGTAAACTAAATATATAACTAATTGTACTTACCGGCAGCTGAACCAAATTTTATCGTGTAAGGTGACTCTTTGAATTTGGATGGTCGCCTAATCCTTAACTTAGCAATAGGAGTTTGAATTTCACGATTAGCAGAGGGATGAACAATAATGCTTTTGCTACTGTATACATTCAAAGTAGGAAGCAAGTCATCAGGGATGGTGTCTTGTGAATCAGACAAAACTGTTTCATCTCTTTTTTAATCAATGGTTAAGTCTTGTGTTTTAGGAGTTGTCATAATCTGCTCCTCCATACCAACATCAACCTCTCTGTGCATATCTGCTTTAGAGCTCGAACCAACGTTCTTTTTATTTTTCTTCAAAATTGGAAAAAAATTTAATTTTTTATGTGCAAAATAACTCACATAACCTTAAATATATTCATAATACATACCTGACAATTCTCTTGAACAACAGATTTGGACTTCTTATCATTAAAAAGTTCATCGATTTGTTCTTCTTCCGAAGTTGCCAATGGATGTCTCGTGGTACTTTCTCTTCGGTATGCATTAAGACTTGGTAACAACTCATCTGGGATTGTAAACTGCGAATAAGACAAATTTGTATCATCTAATTTCTCATCAGTAATCTGCAATAGAAATAAAAGAAAATATATAATTGTCTTATGGATTGTTATGATTTTTACATCACAAAAACTGAAGTGCAATTCATTATACATACTCAATCATCGTGATGAACTATCTTCTCAGAAAGATTATAATCCAAATTTATACTTTGGAAAAGCTCATCAGGGATTAAATGTTGAGAATCAATTTGAATGTTTGTTTTATCTGGATGCAAATCAGTGCACCCCTTGCAAACAATCAAAAAAATTAAACCAACTTCAAAAATAAAAATCCAGTTGTACATATTTATACAGGACTATATATATAAAATAACATATAACTGCTACAAAAAAGTAATTACATTTGTGCACTCAAAAGAATAATAATATTTTAATTATTTTTTACCTTTGTACAATCCTGATTCTCATCCAAATTTTGATCAACAATAGGACTGAATTGTTGTGGTGATGTTTCAACACCAGCATAATCCATCTGTTATGCTTCAACCTCTGTATCTTCATGTTGTTGCTACAAGTATAATTTGAATAAACTACTATTATTTGATTTCACTTGATATGTATATAGCAACCCACTGAAAAAAATACTGTTGGAAAATATATTTCTTGACACACAGCATATGTATTTTGCAATACATTGCATATGTATTTTTTCAAAATAAACAAATATGCATTTTTTGAAGAAACTCCATATGTATTTTTAGTAATATACTGCATATGTATTTTTTACAAACTCTATGTGTGTATTAAATAAAATACATTTCATATGTATTTTTTTATATCAAATCATATGTATTTTTTGTGTAAACTTCATATGTATTTTTAGCAATGTACTGCATATATATTTTTTCATATAATCTGCATATATTTTTTTTAATAATGTGGATATTATATAATAATAAAACTTTTAACTTGCTATGTTCAATTGCTTTGACCATTTTTTTGAACTTTTTCTTCACTAATTGACGAATTCGAGTAAATTCTTCACGAACTGCTTTAAACTCTTGACGAACCTGTATTCATACAAATTCATTAAACACATATTTTTTAATGTATAACAAACATTTTACAAAAAAAATTACCTCTTCGCGGAATGCATCAAAAACTTTCTTAGAAATAAATTTTTCTTTCTCAACATGACTCTCACACTTTGACGCGGCTACTTCCTCTACATGACTATCTGCCTTTGACTGTACCTAAGGAAAGATAACCCTAACTTTTTTCTTTCCTTCCTTTGTTTTTGAAGAAGAAGCCTGTCGTGTTGGAATTGGCTTGAATACTGGTGTCTTCATTACAGCAGCCTTGGCAGCACGATGAGGTGGAGTCCTCGTTTGGGTATGCGCGTCATCAATATTCACTTGCGTTTTTCCTGCAGGTTTCTTCGCTACTGGGGTTGATGAATCCACCTTCTGTTTCTTCTTCGAACGTTCGTTGATCTTTTTTGGTGGTGGATCCTGGAAGTTATCGTCAGAATCAACTAAACGTTCATCTTCAGTTATATCCTTCTTTGGTATTTCAAGCTTTGCCATTTCCATTTCAGTTGGCTCTATGTTCTTAAATACAACCTACGAATATGTTAAATAATATGTTAAAGAATTGAAAATGAAATAGAATATATGTATACAGTACATATCAATGCATATATATTTGTTCACAACAAACCTTGCCATTGTCCTTGAACATAGCATTCATCAAAAACTCATAACGTGGACGAGGTGCAATCGTCTTCCAATTTAATAATCGTAGAATCCGATTCTCAACCTTCAATGCAATCTTTGGTGGGACATTCGAACAACACTCATATAGCCATATTTGAATAGCCAATGGCATTCCCTGAATCAAATAAAATTTGCCCCTAGCTTTCAGTCGGTTGTTCAAACTTCTAGCCAGATCTTCAAAAGATAAATAACCCCATGGAAAATCCTTATATTTACCACTATCTACCAAATCAAAATGAAGACGGGGTATAACAACAGTGTCAATGTTAGATAACACAAATGAATGTAGGAAATACAGAATTGCAAATTTCTCAGCATCCTCATCATTATTCTCCCCCCATACTTTCTCCATGAATGCTAAAAATAGTTGTCTTTTCTGTATAATTTCTTCCCCATTGAAATACTTTTCAATCATCCTATTTGGTACACCCTCATCAAAAGTAAAGTCATACCTATTAGACACACAATTCAATTCGGTTATGATAGCAAATTCCATGGGAGTAAAACTAAGAGAGGTGCCATTAGCAAATATCATAATCCCAGAAGAAGAACTACCCTTCACCTCAAGCGCCATAACACATCTACACAACTGTGCTTGCACTACACACTGCTTCTTCTTCATAAAATAACCAAAAATGTTATTCTCACAAAAGTTTTTAAATTGTTCCTTGTTTAAAATTGCGCGTATGCTTCCATAAATATCATTGTCACTGTACGAGTATATGTGCAGTGCAAATCTTGAAAGTTTTCTGACAAGGAATATTTCATCCCGCATCACCTATACAAAGTAAAACTACCACTTCTTAATCTGTAAACAAAATTCAATCAAATAAAAAAAAAACATATAACATGCATATATATTTCAGATGATTAAAATGCATATGTATTTTGATCAACTCATAAATGCAACCAACACTGAAAAATACATATCAAATGTACTAAAAATACATATAAACAATAGACTATTATGGTATTTGAACTAAAATAACATGCATATGTATTTTAACATTGTAAAACATACAACAAACACTGAAAAAATATAAATACTCAATATGCATATCAACTACACTAAAAAAATATATATGTCAAAATTATTCAATTATACTAAAAATACAATTCAACTATACTAAAAATACAATTCAACTATACTAAAAAAATATATATCCAAAATACTATTAATGAGTAGTTAATTTCAACAATATATTTTCACATAATCCCTAAATATCATCATAACAGAAAATACATAATTACTTGAACACTAAAAAAAAAATACATTTAAAAACAAAAAAATACCTCTTCCTCACTTTCTTCTTCAGATTCATCATAAGATTTCTCAATCTTGTCTTCAATTTCTTTAGATTTCCTTTTCTTCTCGAGTTGTTTTTTAGTTTTTTGTTCCTTTGGAGAAGGAGTTTTCTTCAACCCTTTTCTTTTTAAAATTTCCGTCATCTTCACTTCGTCGATACAAAACTTCGACCTAATCTCTTTCGATATACCAGATTTCCTCAACTGTAAAGGATTTGAAACAACAGTTACTAAATCTTCTTGAGTTAACCCAAGACTAAATGATGGTGCATCATACACTAATTTCATATTCCTTGTACCACTGTTTATAGGTGTTTTTGCAGTGTGTTCATCCATTAAAACACAAAATCCTTAAAAATTAACTTTTCGATGAATTAGAGTAGGCAAAAAAAAATCGCTCACATGCAAAATACGATTCCTAATTACCTGAAATATGGGAAGCAAATCCTTATCACAGTTCGTGCAAGAATCGTGCAAAATGCAATAAGATTGAGGAGAGAGTGATGGTTAATGGTGAAAAAATAGGGAAAAAAAATTTAAATCAAGGAAAGATAATGAAGGGGGAGAGAAAAGGGGGATTTTCTCACAGTAAAAAATTTTAAGCAGCAAAAAGATAGGAACCACTTAAAATAATGCTACATATGTTATAGAATGTAATTAGGGAAAAGTGTTGCTATTTTTTGTAATTAAGTACTTAAATATGTTAACATATGTATTTTTCTCAATTTTTTATTGCCTACCGAGCATAAAATAATTTTGCCTATAAAATAAAATTTTAGAATATTTCAACAAATAAGAGACAGTGCACCTATTCAATTCACCTTAAATTCTATTTATAGACAAAATTTGCGTGTGTTGCTCAATTCTGTGATATCTAGTCATATTTATTCTATATATCATGTTAAATTGATCATAAGTTATGATGCATTGACCTAAGTTATTTATATTATTCGATTCTTCGTAATCTTTTCTGCTACTTTATAAAGAAACATATTTTTAAATCCACAAATGATATTTTACATTTTTTAAATTGAAGATGTTTTTTGCTAAATTAATGTAAAAAAAAAACTGACTTTGATCATGATTAATTTACAAAGTAACTCAATTAACACAATTGAAATGTCATGCCCAATAGGCAACAAAACTTACGCTATTTTCAATCTCTGCAACTTATTAAAATATGGAAAAAAGACACTAAATGATCAATTTTAAAACTAATAGCCCAAGTTTAAATCTATTATCATTTTATGGCCGGACGACCTAAATAATGCCATGAAATAGGTCATTCGGCTATATTGAGCCATTTTCAGCCTTGGCCCATTCGCCCATATTGGTCATTTTCACCCTTCGACATTTGGCCCTTTTCTAAAAGATTGTTTCAGTTTTATTATTTTTTAGCTACAAATTTTTTAACTAAAAAATAGTCTATTTTTTTATTATTTAAAAATAATAATTAAATATAATTATATAAAAATGATATACTTGTTGTATAGAAATGTATCTTTATACGATATACGTATAAAAAATTGTATTGTTCTATAAAATATATGTATGAAATATATATAGAAAATTATATAGAATGTGTATAGAAATTAAAATACATATCCAAATAATAATTGCAGCTAAAGGTTTTATAGAATGTGTATAAAAATTGTATAATTGTTGTATAAAATGTGTATAGGAACTATATATATAAGGTGTATAAAAACTGTATCATTATTGTATAAATATGTATATGTATAAAATGTGTATAAAAATTGTATAATTATCATATAAAACATGTGTCTAAATAGCTATCAATATGATATAGGGGTTGTATCAATATAGTATAAGGATATGGTTATAGGGATTGTAACGATATGGTATAATGATTGTATCAATATGATATAGTATATGATATTTTTTTTGTCTATGATGTGTGTAGTACATGATGTGCATAGAAAATATATTATAGTTGTATAAAAATATTTATATCACTATTGTATTATATTGTATATATGTAGATATGTATTCTATTGTTCCACAATAAAACAATTAAGGAAATAATTTTTTCAAAAAAATAAAGATATATATGTGTGTGTGTGTGTGTGTGTATGTATGTATGTATGTATAAAAGAAAAAAAATTGTATCATTATTATATAAAATATATATCTGTATAAGATATGAATAGAAACCGTATCATTAATGTATAAAATATGTATATGTATCATCATGGTATAAAATATGTTATTTTATATATAATAATTAAAAATACACTTTTGTATTTGATTGATAAAAAGGAGTATTAATTAGAATATTTACAAACTTCTATTGGTTTGTTTGAAAAAATCATAATATTTTACGTGATTATTTTTCTGATTAATTAAAAAAAATAGGAGAACTATAAAATTGTATTTGATTTTAAAAAAAAAAAAAAAACAGAAAAGTAACTTTTTTCAAAAAAGAAAAAATTAACAACATTAAAAGATAAAAGGAAAAAAATAGTGAAAAAAAAAAAATGGAAAGAAAGAGGAATCAGCAACAAACGAGAGCCGATGGCTACTATATGGTAATAAGAATTGAAGGGTCATTTTGGTGGAAATAGTTTAGCCCGACAAGTCATTTCTGTCTATTTCCCTTAAAAAATCTCAAACTTCTGCCTCATTCATAGTCAAAACTAACTTATACACACATACAAGTAGAACTTATGTCCAAAGAGTAAAGAAGCTCTGCCCAACGATTTTTTTTAAGTTAAATGTAATTTTTTAACGATTTTATTAAGTGGGAAGTAAGGGTCAAGACCACCCCTTAAGGTTCTTATATTTGTAATTTCCTCAACATTAGATGTATTTACGTATTACTTCTTGCTTGAGACAAATATTAAATTTAATATCAGTTATTTAACATTATATTATTACGCGAGCAATTAAATGATTTAACAAATGCCTTTTTTCAGTTTTACATTCATCTAATACATGCAAAACTTGACAAAAAAATTTCTACTGATTTAATTTTGCAGGACTACTGTTTATGTATTTTTAATACTGTTTATTTTATATGATATTTTTGTGTGAATACATAATATTATATATGTTAAAATATAAAAAGATATAATTTCTGATACTTTTATTATATTACGTAGTATTTTTATTATCTGAATATTATTTTTTAAAAGGCTAAAAAGTCAGTGTCTTTAAACAAGTTAGACGGTTTTACTGTTAAATTACAAAACCTTCATTATGCTTGAAACGAATGAAGTATAACAACTGAGTACTCCTGCAATGGTGTCTCGTTGACATGAAGTATTACGTTACATTTTTTTTATTCATTTTGAATTAAAAAAAAAAAAAAAAAAAAAAGATAGCCTGATGCACTATAAAAAAAAAAATACAATCCAATTAAGTGCATGTTATATGCATAGATAGATATTATACTTAATATGCTAAAAGTTACATTTTTACAATTTTGTGGTTCTTATGAAACTTGTTTGTGGAGATTAGGCTAAGAAAACTCATAAATATCTCTAAAAGAAAATAATAAAAATTGAGTCAAACAGGGCGAGTTGTGTTATTGATCTATCATTTAGTCTTAAAAAGAAGCAAGCTATTCCCATGGGTTAGACATTGACCCCATCTATTGAGTCAGTCCATCTCGAGCCGCCCCCCTCAACTTCAGTCGAAACTGCTCATTTGCCACCCCTAGATGTAAGTGATGCAACATTTATACAATACACATTTCGACACGAACAGATACTTCAACAATTTTAACCGAAGGAAACATTTCAACTAAGCCTAAGAAGAGTAGCTCCTTCACATTACCTAATTCTGGAAACAACAAAAATTTCAGGCAAGTTCATCAAAAACATAAAGCTTGGTCAAAGCCATATTTCCAAGTAACATTTCCATAAGTACACGTCTATGCGCGGTTTGCTCAATGTCAGCTTACATGGAAAAGAAATTCAGAGAGATTTCTCCAGATCATATACAAATAAAAAGACTCTCTCCTAACTTGACTTACATGCTGCATCAGCATTGCTCATTCGTTTCGACGGAGTCCTCTTTTTCTTGAATGATTGGTTCAGAGGTTCAAAAAGAGGGACCCCCGGCATACCAAGCCGTAAATCTGTATCCCCATCTTGATCAATCCATGCTATGCGATTAACTGTCATAGTTACAAATGTGTTTCAATTAGGGTCAGGTTTAACACCCCCATCCCCCCAAAAAAAATTAAAATAAAATAAAATAATCAGTGCCAATTATCGGTTCTCCTCCTTTTATAAAATAATACTGCTAAGCTTGGGCAATAATTAGACTAAGGTGATGGTATATATATACAGATCTTCATATCAAGCAGCCGTCTCAAGGTGACACAATTTAGAAACTGATCTATGCTTACAAACTTAAATAGAAAAAGCGGTGAAGGAAAATCAATCACTCAACTGCTTATGTTCAGAAAATTCATTATCTCTAAGATAATCTTCCAGTGACTCCACTCCCGCGGAACAGTTCGTAACTTAAAAGCAATTCTTTCATTGTCTACCTATAGCAAAGTCTCTTCTTATTGGGTGGGTGGGTGGGGGGTGGGGGGTGGGGGGTGGGGGTGCGGGGGAATAGCACCTATTAACTTTCTTTCTGAATATTTCTGCAGCCATGAAAACCTGGTATCATCACATCCATCTAGAATATACCAGATCAACATTCACTTTGTCCCAACAAAGAAGAAAAAGCACATACATCAGATCATCATTCATTTGATCACAGTGCAAAGAATCACTACAACAACAAACAAACCCAGTGTATTCCCACATAGTAGGGTCTGGGGAGGGTAAAATGTACGCAATCTATACCACTACCT
This sequence comes from Capsicum annuum, assembly GCF_002878395.1. Taxonomy (NCBI): domain Eukaryota; kingdom Viridiplantae; phylum Streptophyta; class Magnoliopsida; order Solanales; family Solanaceae; genus Capsicum; species Capsicum annuum. The sequence continues at coordinate 168,425,507 of NC_061115.1, read as the reverse complement.
CCGGAGAAGTAGAAAGGTTGTTTCCGATAGACCCCCGGCTCAAGACAAAGAATAGTAAACAAATTCGTAATAAAGCATGAAACAAGATGGAATAACACAAATAAGACACCCACAAAGTAATACCCCAACACTAACGAACCAAAGGCACCCCAACCCCCATACCCTCCTACTAGCAACTCCAACCTATGGACCTAGCCCTAAGACTGCCGGCCCGACTACCCCACAGCTCTCCTAACTACTGACTACCACCCACCCACATTCACTAGCCGTCTAACCTAATTCGCGTCCTCCATACCTTCCTATCTAGGGTCATGTCCTCAGTAAACTGTAACTGCTCCATGTTATGTCTAATCAACTCTCTCCAGTATTTCTTCGGCCTACCCCTACCCCGCCTGAAACCATCTAAAGCTAGTCTCTCACACCTACGAACTGGGGCATCCGTGCCCTCCTAATCACATGTCCGAACTATCTCAACCGAACTTTCCGTATCTTGTCCTCCACCGAAGTCACTCCCACCTTCTCCCGGATAGGTCTCATTCCTAACCCTATCACCCTTAGTAAGCCCACATATTCAACGCAACATCCGCATTTCCATCACCTTTAATTTTTAAATATGGGAATTCTTGACTGGCCAACACACCACTCCATCCAGCATGGCCGGACGGACTGCCACTTTGCAGAATTTGCCTTTAAGTTTGGGTGGCACCTTCCTATCACACAACACTCCCGAGACGAGCCTCCACTTCATCCATCCTGCCCCAATACGATGGGAGCCCCAATACGATGGGAGACATCCTCATCAATCTCTCCATTCCGCTGAATCACCCTGAATCGTGAATCATGGACCCGAGACTCAGAGGTTTGCCTTCAAACCTCCAATTTATCATTCACATCCCCACGCGTCTCATCAATCAAAACTACCAAAGAATCACTAAATTCAAAAATGTGTAGAGTGTCGAGAGAGTGGAAGAGACAGGACAGCAGCGATACTTACTACTTTTCCAGCATCAACTACATTCATGCAATTACTAGCTTTAATCAACTCATCACAAATGCTACAAGTTTTTAACTTAAGCATGCTTAATGAACCATGTCTATAGAGGATGAAGAGGTTCAAAAGGTCCTGGCATACCAGGCTCAATTTCATCATGTGCAAGAGCTGGACGATAAGGCCGCTTCTTAACATAGTTATCCTGCAGAGGTCTTGGGATCTGAAATGAAAACTGGGACATACTTACACCTTGTGCTACGTACTCAGGGTGTTCCTGCAAGTACCTAAGAAGAGAAAGCATTCACCAAAACCGTGAGGGATATGAGAAGAAAATACAGATTTTTCTTTTTTTGATAACTGAAAAGAAAATACGGATTCAAAATTTTATTTTACTTTTCAACTTCAACCATGGAACGGAGTCTCTTTCCAGATGGCGCTACATAATACCTGTAAGTAATGAACAAAAAATGTTAACTGGGCAGTGTCATCCTAGTTAAAACAGGAAGAATCATACATGCACTTTAAAACCTACTAATGGAAAAAGGAATGAAGGAATGCAAGAAACATACACGTCAGCAAACCTAGTGCCTCCTTCACCTCGGATTCTTAAAAGACGTTCCCACCCAGGAGGGGGTTGAGCAATGTTAGGTTTGTCAATTGCCCAGAGCCTACTTCCATCTTGAGTAAGATCAGGTGGATCATTACATGATAGCTCAGCACGCCACTCATGAGCTGTTTCACAATAGAAAGGCTGTTCCAAAATGTGTTCTCTTATCTCCTCATACTTCTCCTTCGTAGGTATAAGCCTCCATTTAAAGCAGTTAGCGCACTGCACAGTAAATGCCCCTACAGATGGCAAAATCCTGGATGCATAATTAGGAAAGGAGTTTCGTCGAGGTTGAGAATCAACAGGATCAGCGACGAGTTCAATTTCGCCAGCACCAACTGCAGCAGGATCGTAAAGCACCAACTGTTTTTGAGCATCTTCACTGTTGTTATCCTCATCCTCTGTGTTATGTTCTTCTCCTTCTGCTGAAGAAATAACATCTCTAGGATTCTGATTAGAAGTCCCAATGACACCAGAGCCGGCAGAGACTCTCGAATCTTTTGGCTCATTCTTCATACTATATCCGCAACTAGTGACTGAAGAACCATGAATATCATTATGATCGGCTTTTTCAGGGCTCGCAAAGTCCAGATGATTTCGCTCCATCCAACCAAATCAAAATCTGAATAGAACTGCCCAAAAGAAGCAAACACAATTTATCGGACAATATAATTTCTGGAACAGTGGACAGAATTGTCCAAAGAAAGCAAGCACAATTATTTATTTGACAGGAGAACTCCTGACTAGAATAAAACAGAGATGAGAAAACGAACACCTTTATCCTATTTAACCAAAGGTTCCACACATCTTGTTAGAATATGAGTAGGAATAGGAATTGTATGTAAAATTCTACTTAGAAAAGAATTATAATGTAGTGTCTATAAATAGGGATTGGATGTAATTATGTAAACACACAACAATTCAATAATATTTTTCTCCATTATTTCTCACATGGTATCACAAAGTTGGTGAGAAACTGAAAAGAAAACTCAGTCACCGTATGTCAATTCCGGTGACTGATCTGTGTCATTTTTTATTCAGTGGGTTGTGTGAAAAATACAACTCCACCAAGAGGATCGAGAAGCTCAGGCGACAAAAACCCGACCAAAACCGCCGGAAAAATACCAGCCATGCGCCTGCCAGAGTTCGGAAATACCGGCAAGATCTGTATCACGCACAGGCGCGTGAGCCAATTCCCGATCAAATTTTTCAGTTGTTCTTTCTGTTGAAGTCGCCCAGATTATTCTGATCCGACCAATTCCCTTTTTTCCCAATTCCGATTGCCAGAACCCTAATTCTGGAGACTTTATTTTTTTTCAGGCAAGATTCCTCTTTCCAATGAGGTTGCCCCTTCATTCCAAGGCTGTCCCCTGAGCTATTTCTTGATTCCGATCTATTTTCGGCAATCAAATACAATTTTCCGGTGACTGACCTAATTTTTTGGTGACTGAATTATTTTTTTTCTCTATTTAATCCTATGATTACATCTAAACCCTTAATGAGGAGATCAGACAATCAAATGTCACAGTCCATGAAGAATCGACGAGGGGGAGGCCGATTTGGAAGATCTCGATCTACTTATTGTAAAAGGCTTGAACATACTCGTGATGTATGCTATTCTCGACCTAAGTGTAGTTATTGTAATAGGCTTGGACATACTAGTGGGATATGTTATTCTTTGCGTGATCTACCATCTAAAAATATTCATGTTGCTCAGTCTAACACCTCAGGTGATCAACGAGTGTATTTATCTAATAAGAAATATCATGAGTACCTTCAGTATCGAGCAAGTAAGCAAACATCTTTATCAATAGTCTCAACTGCACAATTTCAAACCTTTGGATCATGGGTTATGGACTCAAGTGCTTCTGATCATATTTCTGGTAACAAGTCACTTCTGTTTAGCCAATGGGATTCGAACAAAACCAGAAAGAGTTGGACAAGCCAAACCCCTATCTACTGTTACTCTAGACTCTGTTCTTTATGTTCCTGGTTGTCCTTTTAATCTTCCATCCGTTAGTATTTTGACACGTGTCCTTCATTGTAGGATAACTTTTTATTATGATTCTTTTGTAATGCAGGACCGCAGTACGGGACAGACGATTGGCACAGGACATGAATCATAAGGCCTTTACCATCTTACCTCTTCAAATTCCTTCACATCATGCTCCGTCACAGACCCACCAGAACTTATTCACAAATGTTTGGGACATCCTAGTCTATCCAAGCTCGGAAAATGGTGCCCAGTTTGTCTAGTTTATCCACATTAGATTGTGAGTACTGTCAACTTGGAAAACATACCCGTGCTACATTTTCACGTAGTATTTGAGAGTCGTTCAGAGTCTATTTTCTCATTAGTTCATTCTGATATTTGGGGTCCTAGTAGGGTTAGTTCACCCTTAGGATTTCATTACTTTGTTAGTTTCATTGATGATTTTTCACGGTGCACTTGGGTTTTCCTAATGAAAGATCGTTTTGAGTTATTTCCTATATTCAAAAGTTTTTGTGCCGAAATACAAAATCAGTTTGGTGTTTTCATTCATACTTTTCGTAGTGATAATGTCTTAGAATACCTATCCTCCCAGTTTCAGGAGTTTATGACTCACCAAGGAATTATTCACCAGACATCATGTCCATACACCCCCTCAGCAGAACGGTATAGCAGAAAGGAAAAATAGATATTTAATTGAGACAGCTCACACTCTTCTCATTAAATCCAATGTTCCGCTGCGTTTTTGGGGCGATGCAGTCCTCACATCTTGCTATCTCATTAATAGAATGCCATCATCTTCGATTCAGAATCAGGTTCCCCATTCCATACTATTTCCTCAATCACATCTCTACTCTATCCCACCTCGTGTTTTCGGGAGCACTTGTTTTGTTCATAACTTAGCCCCAGGAAAAGATAAATTAGCCCCTCATGCTCTCAAATGTGTCTTCCTTGGTTACTCTCGAGTTCAAAAAGGGTATCGCTGCTATTCACCTGATCTGGGTCGCTACCTTAAGTCCGCCGATATCACATTCTTTGAATCTCAACCTTACTATACATCTTCTGCTTATCTTGATATCTCTTATCTTGATATCTCTAAGGTTTTACCCATACCTCCAGTCTTACCCACACCAATCTTTGAAAAATCTACAGTTACTTCTCCATCTCCAGCTGTAGTGCCACCACTTTTGACTTATCACCGTCGCGCGCGTTCAGCATTAGCATTAGTCCCAGATGATTCATGTCATGCGCCTGATGCTTCCCCTACAGCGGACCTACCTCCTCCTAGCCAATCAGTTGCACTTAAAAAAGGTATAAGATCCACTCATAATACTAACCCACATTATACATTCTTGAGTTATCATCGACTGTCATCCCCCATTATGCTTTTGTATCATCTTTGTCCTCTATTCCCATCCCTAAGACTACAGGTGAAGCACTTTCCTATTCAGGATGGAAACGGGCTATGATTGATGAAATGTTTGTTTTACATACGAGTGGCACTTGGAAGCTTGTTTCCCTTCTTGCAGGTAAATCTGCGGTTGGTTGCCGTTGGATTTATACGGTCAAAGTTGGTTCAGATGGTCAGGTTGATCGACTGAAGGCTCACCTTGTTGCCAAAGGGTATACACAGATATTTGGGCTTGATTATAGTGACACTTTCTCTCTCGTGGCTAAAATAGCATTTGTCCGTCTTTTCTTATCTATTGTTGTTGTTCGTCACTGGCCTCTTTATCAGTTGGACATTAAGAATGCTTTTCTGCACAGTGATCTTGAGGAAGAAGTCTATATAGAGCAACCACCTGGTTTTGTTGCTCAGAGGGAGTCTAGTAGCCCTGTATGTTGATTGCGCAGGTTACTCTATGGTCTGAAACAGACTCCTCGAGCTTGGTTTGGAAAGTTTAGCACAGTAATTCAGCAGTTTGGCGTGATTCGTAGTGGAGCTGATCACTCAGTGTTCTATCAACATTTTGAACCAAATCTGTGTATTCATTTGGTGGTTTATGTTAATGATATCGTTATCATCGGCAATGATCAAGATGGTATCACTAAGTTGAAGCAACATCTCTTTCATCATTTTCAGACTAAAGACCTCGACAGACTGAAATATTTTCTAGGTATTGAGGTTGCTCAGTCCAGATCAAGTATTATTATTTCTCAACGCAAGTATGCCTTAGACATTTTTGAGGAGACAGGAATGATGGGATGTAGACACATTGACACTCCTATGGATCCAAATGCTAAACTTCTACCTGGACAGGGGGAGTCACTCAGTGATCCTGAAAGGTATAGGCGGTTGGTTGGAAAGTTGAATTATCTCACAGTGACTAGAACTGACATATCCTTTACTGTAAGTGTTGTAAGTCAGTTTATGACTTCCCCTGTGATAGTCATTGGGATGCGGTTGTTCGTATTCTATAATATATAAAGTCAGCTCCAAGTAAAGGACTACTCTTCGAAGATCGAGGTCATGAGCATATCACTGGATATACAGATGCTGATTGGGCAGGATCACCCTCTGATACATGCTCTACATCTGGATATTATGTTTTAGTAGGAGGTAATATGGTGTCCTGGAAAAGTAAGAAACAGAGTGTGGTAGCTCGATCTAGTGTAGAAGCAGGATATCGAGCAATGGAAGCAGGATATCGAGCAATGGTTGTACCAACCTGTGAGCCACTTTAAATCAAACAACTGTTGAGAGAACTAAAATTTGCAGAAACCGGTAAGATGGAACTTGTGTGTGATAATCAAGCAGCCCTTCATATCGCATCAAATCTGGTGTTTCATAAGAGGACTAAACACATAGAAATTAATTGTCACTTTGTCAGAGAAAAATTATTATCAGGAGATATTGTTACAAAGTTTGTGAAGTCGAGTGATCAACTTGCTGATATCTTCACGAAGTCCCTCACCGGTCCTCGTATTAATTACATTTGTAACAAGCTAGGTACATATGATTTGTATGCACCAGTTTGAGGGGGAGGGTTAGAATATGAGTAGGAATAGAAATTGTATATAAAATCCTACTTAGAAAAGAATTATAATGTTGTGTCTATAAATAGGGATTGGATGTAATTATGTAAACATACAACAATTCAATAACATTTTTCTCCATTATTTCTCGAATATCTAAAAAGGCTAACTTATGTTACTTTCTACAAAGACAAGAATCCCTGTTTGAATTGGTAAAATAAAGGTTGAAAGCGAGTTCTCTACAAAAGGTCATCAAAAGTTTACATGAATTGATAACAGATAGCTATCATCTATCAAATTAAAAATGCCAGTCTGGTAGTAATTGAAAACTTCTTTATATCCATATGTGTCCATCCGATATAAGGAGCAAATTTGCAAACAAGAAGATCCAATTGAACATGTGAGGGGCCGTGGATTCTAAATTATTACACATAGACATACTACACAAAAATCCTTTCAAAAGAATATCTAATTTAACTCCTATGGGCATTCAAAATACAAGTATCTTCTAAGCGCCTTATATCACCTAACAAGTACAAGATAAAACAAATGGCAGACCAATAACACCAAATATTATTAATAACTGAAAGTTCTACAAGAAGATGAGTCAAAGTAAATATATAGAAGGCAATATCTTATCAAGTTCCCCAACCAATCAGATAGGATACGAGAGGCCACATATGATATCTGTAGCAAGAAAAATTAAATTTTGAAACTTCTCAACTAAATGAATTACAGGAGATCTTGACAACCTCGAAAGGAAGTTGATGTTATGGGGAATGAAGCCATTCATAAAACAGCAAAGGAAATAGTTTGAACCGCTAGTTAGGAATACTATTTCTTATCAGAAATTTAAGAATTGTATTTATGTTGAACAAGTGAGAAAGTTGAGATGAAATATTCCCAAACAAAACACTTCCTAAGTCATCATGACTGCAAATAAATCACAGCCAGTTCACATTGGAATGTTGGTCTAACTAATTGATCATATTGGTGTACAAGAACCACCCAACACTAGGACTACTTGACACTCAGAGATAGAAGTTTTTGCTTCAATCTTAAAAAGTGGCTAAAACAGCTGTTTTAGGAGTTTTTTGTTGGTCATAAATCTTAAGCAGATAAGTTCATTACCCATTTGAACCTGAGCTTTGTTCATTGTAAGCCATAGTTTTGGTTTCAACAGCGAACATAAAAAACCACTTTTAAATCTAGAGTCTAAAGTTGTTCTTAATTAATTAATGCATCAATGGCATCCAGCGGAAGCAAAATGAGTACAAGAATTAAGAATCAATTTCCTAGGAGATGCCACTCTCACAAAGTGGATAATCTATCAAGAATTTTTCCTTACAATAATGTCAAAAACGAAGTTCATTAAGGACAGCTTCTGAACAAACCTCAAGTCCACACTACAAAACATCAGGGATGGCTCAAAAGTGAGGCCAGCAAAGTCTTTGTTTTCGGCCCCAAAATTTTTACTAGTGAATTTTATAATTATATCTTGCCTTAGACAGCATTGAAGATTGTAAAAAGAATGTACAAAATTTAAGTTTAAAAAACAAAGAAAAAAAAACTACCTACTTTTTAATACAAATATTTTGTTTTGAGCCGGAGGACTATTGAAAATAGCTTCTCTATCTCACCCTGAGGTAGTGGTATGGATGGCATACACTTACCCTTCCCGGATCCCACTTGGTGGGAATATTTTGGGTATGTTGTTTTTTAATAGAAATATTTTAAAACTTTGAATTAAACTACTCGAAGCTTCATACTAATAAATAACACTTTTACAACAATATTCAAGGCAATATAATGCAAACACATGGCTAACATCTTCTTAAAATTAATAATATTATAAATAAAATACTAAGTGAAGTTAAAGGTTCATAGTGGTTCATAGCATAACATGAAAAACAAGTAAGAAAAAATAAAAAGTTATACTAAATTATTTTTGATTGTTTATATATATACTTATGGCTTTTTATTAAAATTTGATTTTAGACTACTAATTTTATTTAGATTTCCTAAGCTTAAAGGGTAAGTTCTACGAAGTGGTAGTCCGACCGGCTATGTTGTATGATGCAGAGTATTGGCCAGTTAAGAACTCCCACATCTAAGAGTTGAAGGTGGCGGAGATGAAGATGTTGCGATGGAGCTGTGGACTTACCAGGAGGGATAAGGTTAAAAATGAGAATATTCAGGAGAAGGTGAGAGTGGGTTCAGTGGAGGACAAAATGCGAAAAGTGGCTGCGATAGTTCGGACATGTGATTAAGAGGGGCATGGATGCTCCAGTACGGAGGTGTGAGAGGTTGTTTATGGATGGTTTTAGGCGAGGTAGAGGTAGGCCAAAGAAAAACTGGAGGGAGGTGATTAGGCATGACATGGAGCAATTACAACTTTCAGAGAACATGACCCTTGATAAGAAGGTATGGAGGACGCGGATTAGGATAAAGGGTTAGTAGGTTGGAGTACACCCGTAATAATAGGGAAGAGTATTTTGTTTGTGTTTGTGCATGTAGTTTCTTGTAGCCTCTTGTTCTTAGCGTTTTGGTGATGTCTATGATTTCAAATAGCTATTTTGTAGTATTTAACCTTGTGGGTGTCTTGTTTCCTTTATTATCTAGCCATGTGATATCCCTTTTTGTTGTTTGCTTATATGTTTTTTGTTGATTATATTGTTATCTGTCCTGAGTCGGGGGTCTATCGGAAACAACCTCTCTATTTCGTTTAAGGTAGCGGTATGGACTGGGTACACTTTAGCCCCAGACCCCACTTTGTGGGAATACACTGGGTATGTTGTTGTTGTTGTAATTTTATTGAGATTTCCTTAGGAAACATTATTACTTAACATGAAGTATGCCTCTTACAACCCCATTAGCACTTTCTCGGAATCAAAATTGTAAATGTTTAATATTCTAATTATCAAAGACCTTGAGATTAAGAAATTATGAAACACTCCCTTCGTCCCATTTTATGTGTCATCATTTCCTTTTTTGTCCGTCCCAAAAAGAATGTCACCTTTCCTTATTTGGTAACAATTTACAGACACAATTACACTTTTATCCTTATTGGTCCCACTTATAAGGGCCCACTTAATTAAAAATAATAATAGTACATTGTTTTAATGAAGGACAATTTGGTTAAAAACATCAAGTCTTTACTTATTTCTTAAACTCCGTGCCCGGTCAAATGGCGACACATAAAATGGGAGGGAGGGAGTATGATTTTCCGACAACACTTGGTTTTGTGAAGTTTCTTCATTCTAGTGAAACACAAGTCAGGTTCAATATAGTCCACATGGAAAGTAAATAGAAGACAATGTTCAATATAAGTTGAAAAGAAGGATGAGACATATTTATATTTAACGTTTAGATTGTGGCGATGTAGAAGTGAGTTTGAAAAAGAGTACACTTTTACACCAATTAACTCTTTGAGTGATATACTCAAAGAAGAAATATATGAATGATAGAATATTTCAATTCAAGAACACGGACATTATTTAAAGATCCGCTCGAATCTCTGGACATCCAAGTTGCACGAAATCAAGTCCAGCTGTCTAATACGAGTGCAAATCTAGAGGTCAAATATTTCATCATCTAAGTTTTAAGATTCAGATATTCAGGTAATTCAAATAATTAAAAATCGAGTTATATGACTAAAAACTAAATATACAACCGAGCCCTAAAACTTGTCGAAAACTTCATTTAGACACTCGAACTAAGCCATGTTTGAATTGAATACCCCAACTCCTAATAAGTGTTCCAATTAAACACTTTCCATTCAAATTTTGGAATTCTTTTTGTGTTCTCGGTCGTCTAATAGGGAATTAAGTTAACCACATAAAATATGTCATTTTCTTTATTTATATGCATTTGCCTCAACAAGCTGTAAAACCCAGACATTTCTTGAGCTTGATGTGTATAATTAAAGGAGATGAAATATTTTATCTGGTTAACTTACTTATCTAATAGACAAATGAAAAAATGCACAGAAGTTTCAAAATTTGAATGGAAAGTGACTAAAAACATTTTACTAAGAGTTTGTGTTCAATTGAAACAAGACCTAATTTGAGTGTCTAAATGATATATTTTGACAAATTTAAGGGATTAGCTAGGTGTTAAGCATATTTTTAAATTATAAGACATATTGTGAAAACTTACAAGCCTATGTCTAAATTTTGACCCCACTTTGTGGGATTTCACTAGGTATGTTGTTGTTTGAGGAGAAAATATTGATCATGAGGAGAATCCTAGGAGATACAAGAAAAAGGAAAAGGAAACTAACATAGAAATTTCTATTAACAAACTATTCCATTTTCTTCAATTTCACCTATGTTTATTTAGATTACAAAGATCACTGTATCAGTCCATTTCTCCATCAATTTTGGTCAAAGTACCCAAAATCAGTTGACCAAATCTAGTATGGATCACACACCCACACCCAGATTGTGTGTAACACAGGTGCAACACCGAAAATGAAGAGTTCGGGCAACTTACATGGATATGCAATCCATGACAGTCATGGTAAGGGGAAAGGCAAAAGGGAGGTGAGATCTACATATTGATATTTATATTAGATGAAGGGTCATATTATGATTGTTCGCAAGACGTGTTCCACGCAATACCAACAATAAAGAGTTGTTATGCAATTGGTAAACTCTTTCCTTTTCACATAGCTTATAAAATTGGATTTTTGAATAAATAGTTGAATCATTTTACATGCATTCAGTTTCTCGAAAATCTTGGAAGTAAGAAAGTATCACTGACACAACTGAAAACCCACAGGCTATTCGAAGTTAAAGCACTCTTACACAACAAATGTAAGTGGACAAGTTGCATCCCCAAATAAAAGTGTCTTTCTAGTTTGATAAAATATCCAAAGTGGCTATACTTGTTTGATTATAGTGGCTTGACAGGACTTACATTCAACAACCACACAAGACAAGGTATCAATGTGCTAGCTTAGCTATTTTGGGTTCCCATCTCTATCCATACTTTTTGCTCAAGACTACTAATCTATAACTCCTTTTTCGACAAAATAGTAAGAAAAGTAACTGTCAGACGTAAAGCCCTGATACGACACAAAAATAAGTTGTATGCATGCCGGGGAATAGTCAACAATAAATTAGACTTACCTAAACCTATCAGCAAGCTAGGGTCATATGAATCGAGGTCCTCAAAAGCATGCCCCTCCTACAACAAAACTAGGAGAGGATAAAATCAATAATTCTAGATATGCTAGGTTGCATTTGGTGTATGCAACTAATCCGTGTGAGGACATACTAATAGTTCTACATTTACTTGGTCCATGAAACTGACTAGGTGAATATTTTGTTAGTTCGACAACTAGTTCAGATGTTGGAAGAAAAGAACTAGGTCAGATGGCAACCAATGAAAGAACAGATTTTCCATAGTTTCCGAAAGAATAACTATGTTCCACTATATCTGCCGTTGTTTTTATCGTTACTAGTCACACTGCTGCACACACAATACTCAAGAACCTAAAATACAAAGCAGAAGAACACAAACTATTCGTTAGTCACAAACTAGTTGTGTTCGGTTACATAAATTCACAACATAAAAAACAACCCAATTAAGCTACATTGCTCGGACTTTCCAAAAATGTTGCCGCATCTACATTGGACCGTAAAAAAAAGCACTTTTTTTCGAGAATCCACACGCGCCCGGCGACATTTTCGAAGAGTTTGAGCAACACAGCAATTAAGTGACTGCAAACTCAAGATCTCATTAATAACCACCTACTTTTATTGAAACCTAAATCGAAAAGAAAACCCTAATTTTCCAACAGGCAATGTACACATGCATTCAAAGTACAACCAATTTTTCCAAATTAAAAGAAAATGGCTGAATCACAAGGAAAATTCACCTTGATGAAAACGAAACATAAAGTACGATAAAAGAAGAACAAGCAAACGAAAGCATTGGCAGAAAAAGTACAGGTAAAAAAAATCAAATATTTAGAGCTTAAGATTTATCAGCAAGTACCAAAATACTCGGAATCTTGATTTCAGAAAGTACAAAAAATGACCCAAAATCAAATTAAAAAATGCCTCAAATCAGTAAATTCAATCTTTTACAAGAACCCCATCACACAGATTTAAACCATTCATATAAATAAATCTATAACAACTTGTTCAGACAATTAACCCGATCCACATGCATTCCAACACACGGCAGGGGAAACATCTATATATTTGCACCGGAAAAATGTATAAATCCCGAGGATTTAGTCGAGGTGCATGAAAGCTGGTTCGGCCACAACGGTTATAAAAAAAAAAAAGCATAAAACCATAAAGCAGAGAGATAAAAAGGAATACCCAAATTAAGAAACAAAGGGATCTACGGCAGCAGCATCCAAGAATCAACAGTTTGGGTAAATTCCTTTTGGAGTTCTATGGAAGAAAAATATACTTTGCTGCTTATGTTACTTACAAGATTAAAGAGTGCAATATAGAAGTGAGAGACACAGGGCAGACATGAAGAACTCAGCTTAATTTAATAAAAACTAAATAATAAATAATAAATAAATAAATGTTTATTTACTATTTTACCTGTCATTGGTATTTTAATACCGTGGTTCAAAATCAGGATATTCACCTTCTATACTTTCAATGGTCGTTTGGTTCAAAATCAGGATATTGCTCAATATCACCTTCTATATTTACAATGAGATCACTAGTATTCTAATACCTCGGTGTTTGGTTTAAAACGAGGATACTTCTATCAAAAATAAGACTATAACAATTAATTTCACACCTTATATTTATAATTAAAATTTATATATATACATAAGATAACTTTAACTAATTACATTAAATCCTAATCTGATAAAATAATTACATAAATTTCAAAGTAATTAATTATTTTTACCCATTATACATCCAGAAAACACGTTTTTGCGATTGCTTTCCTATATTTTGCTCTCATCACAAATCTATTTTTTCTCCATAATTGAAACCTTTTTTCCACGCCAAAAATCAAGCAAACGGGTACTTAGAGGTTACCAATTTGTAAGGTTTCAAGCAGAACTTTCTGATTTTCTTCATTAATTTTTGAATTTTTTTATTTCAACTTTACCAAATCAGGATAATTTTCGATTCTTGTTTGATTGCATGTTGGTTTTTATGAATTTAACTTCTTTTACAATCTCTATTCCAGTTTGATTGTTGATTTTTTTCAGTATAGTACAAGTCAAATCTTTGAATTTCTTGTTTTATAGTTGCTACTGCTTAATCTATATAGTATAAATTTGGTAATGGATTCTCGTCTTAACTTTAATCTAGGTCTAGATTTTGGAATACCATGCACGAAAAAAAAACACTGGTGCAATATATAAAATTAGGACATTCTACTACTTTGGATTAAGGGGAGTACGACGTGATCACACCAAAGCATTATCATGATTTCTGAAGGCAGTGGAGAAGGGGGAGCCGAGATCTATGGAACTTCTTGGGGAAATATATGCAAGAGGAGCTAGAGCTGAAAGGAATTTTACCAAGGCATTAGAGTGGCTTACTCTTGCATCCAGGCAACAACTTTATTCTGCTTACAATGGTTTGGGCTATCTTTATGTCAAAGGATATGGAGTGGAAAAGAACTACACCAAGGTAAAATTCTATTCTTTCATTATTGTTTTTGGACAAGGTAAAATTCTTAGTTCACTAGTTTGTTCATTTTCAAGTACTTGCTGCTCATATCTATCGCATTTTTTATTACTTATTTTTTTCTCTACCTTTTTATAAGGGGATTACTCTTTTATGTTTAAGCTTTATTAGTTAGATTCTTGCTATAGCCTCTATTGAATAAGTTGTCTAGGATTCAGTTAACATATTGGTTGTTTTCTGTTGCAGGCAAAAGAGTATTTTGAGAAGGCTGCAAACAATGGAGAGGCTGGTGGATTGTACAACCTCGAAGTAATGTACCTTAAAGGAATTGGGGTGAACAGGGATGCGAAAATAGCATCCAAATATTTTATAAATGCATTTGATGCTGGTCAACCAAAAGCATTTTATCAATTAGCGAAAATGTTTCATACTGATGTAAGTCTTAAGAAGAATGTTCCTCTGATGAGTCCAATGCAGTTTGTCATTTCCTCATACGTTTACTAGGATTATCAAGCTTATATTAGTATGTTATATTTTATTTTCTCGTGAATGAACTTGGTTCGTCAGTTGATCTTTTCTATATGTTGCCTGAGTTGCAACACCATACAAGACTTGCTTGCTTAATGGCACTTACCCCCCCCCCCCCCCCCAAAAAAAAAAAAAGAAAGGAGAGGGTGTGACTTATGTTTGGTGGCTAGTTATACTAAATGACCTTATTTAAACACTGGCTTCAAATCTCGAAGTAGAGCCTCTTAGCCATGTTTTTCATCATATAATTTCGATGAGAATAGCTTGATAGGGTGGACTGAAAATATATATTCTCCAATCCAATTTACATACATGAGGCAGTTTTGTATTTAGTGGAATTATACTTTGTGAATGTCTGAATATTGTATAAAGTTACATTATACATTTTGATAATTATGCAGATAATTCATGTATAAGGTCAATATATCTATATGTATAGTGTGCCATTATACATTATGTAAATTATATTTTAATATATAATTTATAACATATATGGCATTATACATTAGTAGCTTTTTCTAATAAATTTATATAAAGTCTTAAGAATTGTATAATGTGACATTATTTTTTCTTCAAATCAGGGACTGTGGCGTCTTTATGGTTGCATATACAGAAATATTAAGTGAAAGACTGCCAGTGCAATCATGTGATTTTGATGTTGAAAGCCAACGTGCACGCTATGCTTCATTACTATGGCATTACGGAGTGACAAAAGCAAATCAAGCGTACACAAGTGATAATGACGATCCTCCTCGTCCAAGGAATAGTTTTCCACAATCAACTGATGAAAGTGTAATTGTTACTTTAGAGTAGCACTTTCTTATAATAGTCGGCATGGAAACATCTAATTATTGTTTTAGTAGTTGATGTAAACAATTACAATACTGGCTATTTTTTTGGTGTTGGATTTTAATTTAGAATTTATCGATGTTCTTAATCTTTTTATACATACATATCTTTTGAGGAGGTGTGTTGCAATGACGTACTACATATTGTATTGTTTCTATATAGTTTGGTAGATATGACGTTTGACGTACATTATATTATATATAACGTATAAAAATAAATTACACATTAATGTGTTATTGTATATCTAACACATTGTATTATTTTTAGTATGTAAATTCGTTTTATAAGTTAATAATCCAACGAAGATGTCACTCATACATTTAGACTTATGTATTACATACCATCATACAAATTGTTAAAAGTTTATTACTTAATTGAAGATAACGAAAATTTTAACATCATATATATTAATAAAGTATAAAACTATATCATACATTTGTTAGATTCAGTTAAGGTATCTTACATTTATTATTTTGTGATAGTTTTCAATATTAAATGTATGATTGGCACGCACATAAGAGTAAGTTATACCAAAAAAAATTTATATCATACATATATGCTTAAGTATAACACATTATCATAAACATAATACATTATTGTATGTCAACTAAAATTTGAATAAAATAGGACACATGATTGTGCCTTTTAATTTGTTGATTACACAAAACTGTACATATGGCTAGTTTGTGAATGTCAGTAAATTGTACATTGTGAATATATCATACTTTGTGGGGATTTATGAGTATATCATATTTTGTGAATATCAGTATATTGTATAAGGGTACATTATACATTCTAATATTTTGTGCAAGATTATATTTGAATATATAATTTAGAACATATCAGACATTATACATTAGTTATTACGGAAGACTAATGTATAATTTATTTCTTTTGCTATATATTCCATTATGTTATACATTAAGAAGTTTTTAGCACATAGAAGAGGCATTTTAAGTACTTTTTGTTTTTATACAATTAAAAAGTCTTCATATTGTATAAGGATACATTATACATTCTGATAATTCGGATACTTTGTGCAAGATTATATTTGAATGTATAATTTAGAACATGTCAGGCATTATGCATTAGTTATTATGGAATACTAATGTATAATTTATTTCTTCTACTATATATTTCATTATGTTATACATTAAGAAGTTTTTAGCACATAGAAGAGGCATTTTATGTATTTTTTATTTTTATACAATTAAAAAGTCTTCATATTGTATAAGATTATATTATACATTCTCACAAGCTTTATAGGTCATACACGTTGAATGTTAATACTTAATAGGTATAGTATCACATTATACATTATTGTAGATTATTATTCAAATGTATAATGTACCCTCATACATGGGCAACTATTGTATAATTTTATCTTTAATACGTATCATTTTGATGCTTTTTTTTCTATTAATTTGAGTATGCCTTTATAATTTCAGGGTATGAAATACCGTAATGACAAAATCCCGACTCACCCATTGCATATCAGTAGCTTATGTAACAGTGCTTTTGATGAAGATATAAAGATGTATTTTAGAGAAAATATTTTAGGAGCATTTAGAAATATAATTTTTAGGATATTTCTAGACTTGCCTCAATGCAACAAACTTATTTAGAAGCTTAAATAGAGTGATGCAGGGGGTGAGGATTCCATTAGAGTTATAGTTTTTATTTTCTTCCTTTTGTTTGACCTTAACACAGTATAGATACTAACACATATTCAATTGCCTGGATGATTGCAATTTATTCGCAGTGTGTTGCTGCTTCTGTTGCTTCGAGACCTGCGAATGTTGTTTGGACATGCTCTGCTGCTGTGGATGATGTCCCACCTAGACATGCCAGCCAATCCTATGTATGTTGCTCTATGTTAGCAGCAAGCTAAAATTGGAGTTGTTCCCCTATTATTGTACTCTTATGTTTCTTTTGCACCTCCCACTGTATATTTCAAACTGTGAAGTTGAATAAACTTGTTATGTAATGAATCCCATTGGTCGTGGCAAATTGCTTCCATGCTTGTTGTTCTCCCCTCTCAAACTTTTAACTTATTAACGCTTTGTGTGGTTTAAAAGCTCAATAATGTCTTAAGTGGTAACTAGATCATTAACGAGTTAGGACAATTGCAAAAATAATGGCTTTAGCGCTCATAAGTGAGGGAAGTTGTTTTCTCTATTTCGATGAAAAATATTTTTCATGGAACATGAACTCTGTTATACCAAACCCACCAGAATTGCTCTCATGTTTTTAAATAGTAGACAAATAGCTATAATAAAAAGCTAAAAGATACAGCAAATACAGTTTCATCTGAGAAGATCTGACTATACTGTTTAACAACTAGCAGAAGGATAAATTGGAGAAAAATACAGATGATATCACATAACGAACCTGCAAACTCCATTGGTATACATTGTAATTGGTTAGCCATTATAAAATGATGATGAAACAAAATCAAAATATGAACTACCAACTTCATCCATTCATAGGAATTCCATATCCATACTGGCACATCAGACCCAAGACCTGATGAAGTTTATTCTCTTCCCCCCAAGTTGTGTAGGCTTTAAGTAATATCCAAAATATTTTCTTTGAGATGTCTAAATTTATGTTATCCATCTTGTTAAGAACTCTCACTATTTTAGTGAGTCGCCTTTGTGATGCATACATAACCATCTTGCAGTGGTAAAGGGACCAACATATTTTCAACCAGCACATTCTTAATGTTACTATTTTTAATCATATTTTTCAACCAGCACCTTCAACAATATATTTCACTTTATTTTTTGTACGTATTTCATCAAGATTCAATTTCATGGTTATCGAAGCAATCAATTTCAAGAAAGTTATACTTTTCGAGATAATAATTGCGTCATTTTTGTAGGATTGATAACTAATTTCCGACTCCCAAATACCTAAATGTCGCAATAATATTGGGATGTTCATATTGATTTTTAGAGAACTGAAGAACGCAATAGAAGAATTTTTTTTTGGCTGCTACAAAGAAGACAACTTTACTGTGTCATTAAAGAAAATATTTGATTTTAAATTTCAGTTACTATTTTTAGTCATGCACTACTTAATGTTAGATAATTAATGGCATAAATTAAGGAACTAAAAGATAATATCTGATTTATCTTAACTTAAAATATAGGATTAACAGTTTTATCATACATTCGAATTATGTATGAGGGACTACCGAATATATAAGTATATTTACCTAATCAGGGAGAGAGAACACACTAAGGGATTTTATGTAATTAGTTTCACTAGAGTGGGGATTTATGTTGTTTACACTATTTATAACTAGCCAACCGACCCACGCTTCTCGCGGTCCATATTAAAGTTACTGTACCCCATTTTATAATTTATGAATTTTAATAAATACTTTCTGTCTTTTCTGAATCTCTACATAGCAGGAGTTTTAGTGCATTGAATTTTTTCGAAATTTACCTTACAATGAATCATTTGTTGTGCACTTGAAACGGAAGCTCATTTTCTTTCAATATTTTAACATAATATAATGTCCTCATAATTTATTAAGTTAAGACACAAATTAAAGTTTAAGTTCATTAGCATGTAATAAAATGAGGTCCAGCTAATCTCCTCAAGCTTAAGCAAAATTTGTATTAAAATTTATCAACAAACACTTTTAATATTGATTACACAATAAAAATATTATTGATAAAAAATATACAAAGTTAAGAGAGACAAACAAATTAATTAAGATACCAACCATTAATCTAGTATTTTTAAGGCTGAAAGTGCAAGCGCATTCTTTGCAAAGCCTGAATATATTTAATCAACGTAAATAATGGTGCTCCCAAGAAATGATAACTTGACTTGATAGAGAGACCTAATGATCCACATGCACCACCATTCTCATAATAGTCAGCAACATCTAAGAAGATGTATGATACTAATTCAAAACTTCAGAATAATCTATAAGCACATTGTTTTAAAAAGAAACAAGAAATATTATAACATAGAGGATGAATAAAATAGATGAAGCTGAAATTTATAAATTACGTACTTTTCTATAGCGCAGTTATTGTACAAATGACATTCATACCAGATATTTATGAGAAAAAATTCATGGTATAGCTTCAAAAGTAATGGCAAGAACTTCATAGGGTCACTTCATCTTAAGAATTGAAGGATAAAAAAAAATTAGTTTGTATACTTATAGATGTCTTTTTTTGAAATGACTAACTTTAGGAGGGATTTGAGATGATGTATTGTTTATTTCTTTATTAGTTACTTATGTATAAAAAATAAAGGGAAACTAAAATCTTTTCTCCTGACAAGTTAATTTAAATTTTGGCCAGAAATTTCAATAATAATCATTGAGTATATATTTTTTTATAGTTGAATGAAAAAGAGTAAACTTTTTGAAAAATAAAATGAAGGTGCCACATCACCTATCCAACTATGCACGGACAATGAGAACATAAAATTTGATTGATATATGAAAACTGGGCAAAAAAAAGGAGAAAAATAATAAATATTAATGTTAGTTATAGAGAGGTGCTATAAACAAACAAAAATAAAAATATTCATGTAAATCACATAAATAAACATATAAGATGATACATCCTTCAATCCTCATATCCTTTTGCTAGAAAAGCCACATATATCTAAAAATGATCTTTCTGTAAATAATTTGTAAGTCAATTTTAAAAACATGAACGCTCATCAAGTCATAAAAGTTCTAGAAAGAAAAACAAAGCATAAGAAATGGGAAAAAAAATTTATATTAAACTTTGAAGAAATCTAAAGATCAAGTACTGCAAAAAGATCAAGAAAATATGTTATTCAAAATATTAGTGTCATTTTAAACAAGAAAAGTTTTAACAAAAAGAAAAAACATAACAAACTTATTATTGTCTGAGTCATAAACCTTTGAACCCATGGATAACTCTTTAGCAAATACTCCTAATAAGCGCTCTAATTATTGAATGCATGGATTAAAATAGAATTTGTTAATGGTAAGAGTCTGAGGAATATATTCTTAATGGGATACGTGAAAGGTTGTGTCATTCCATAAGTGTGAAATTTGAACAGACTGTAAGTTGTACGTGGGTAACAAAGACAACAATATATATATATATATATATATATATATATATATATATATATATATATATATATTGATTTTACAACTGATACTCTAATACCAAGGTTGTTTGGTTAAAAACTGGATATGATCGATTATAAATAGGATAAGAACAATCAATCTCACCTTTTATTAGGATAAGTTAAATCAAAATTTGAAGAAAAGTAATTTTTGCTTGACTCGCAGTACGAGCGTCAAACTAATTAATCTTCGATATGAATTCAAACATAGAATTTTTATTTTTTTATGAAATAAAATTTACATATTTAGTAATTACGTAAAATGTATTATAAGTCCCAATAATTATCAATAACACATAAGGTCTCATCATTTGAGCTTATATTATACTAGTTTATGGACACATGCATTGCACGTGTGTCCAAATAAATTTTATAGATCGGTTAGAACGATTAAATTCTATGAAAATATACATATAATGAGTAATAAAATACAATTATAAATAAGTCTTCAAGAGTATGACAAGAAAAAATCTAATGAGGAGTGTATTATTAGTTAGCAAGCTTCCAATAAGTTACAAATGGCTAATTTGAGACCAATTAAAAATACAAGTTTTCGACAATTAGAAATTTATAGATTTTTTTTAAAAGAAAATTATAGAAGATTAAATAAAAATAGAGAGAAAACACAAAAAATAATCCGAGAAGAAAAAACCTACAACATACACATCCTTCTTAAGACTTTAATCATAACAATATAGATGAAAAAAGAAATACATAATAAATACATAGTTTTTTTTAGTTCTTGTCGACACATTCTCCCGTTATCATTCAAAATTTGTGAGTCTTTTTTACAGCGTCAAATTAAAGCATGAATTAAATAGGACAATAATGACATGAGCGAATTATATCCCCATCATAAACAAGATTATAACAATCAATTTCACCTTATATATTTATAACTAGTACTTTAAAATATGGGTCTTTTAATTCAAAATCAAGATAAGACTTATCATAAACAAGACTATAACAATCAATTTTATCTTTTATATTTATAATTTTACCATTGATACACTGATACTGGGACCGTTCGGTTAAAACTAGGATATCCCTACCATAAATAAGATTATAACAACCAATTTCACCTTCTATATTTATGATGTTACCACAGTATTCTAATATTAGGGTCATTTGGTTCAAAATGGGATATAACCGATAGTAAACAAGATTACAACAACCAATTTCACCTTTCATATTTATAGTTTTATCATCGGTATTCTAATACTCGAGTCGTTTGATTCAAAATCAAGAATTCTTGGTCATAAACAAAATTATAGCAATCAATTTAACCTTTAATATTTATAATTTGACCACTGTTATTCTAATATTGTGGCCGTTTAGTTCAAAACCAATATATCTCAATCATAAATAAAATTATAAGAATCAATTTTACTTTTTATATATAAATTTTACAATTGATATTCTAATACCGAGGTTGTTTGATTCAAAATCAGGATATTTTGATCATAAACAAGATTAGAACGATTAATTTCACCTTTTATATTTATAATTTTACCACAATATTCTAATGTTGAGGCCATGTGGTTCAAAACTAGGATATGAACGATTATAATAATATTAGAACAATCAATCTCATCTTCTATATAGGATAAGTAAAACGAAAATTTGAACAAAAATTAATGTTTGCTTGATTCAGAGTACAAGCATCAAACTGACTAATTTTAGGTGTGAGTTCGAATATAGAATTTTTAACCTTTTGAAATAAAATCTACATATTTAAAAATTATGTAAAAAGTATCATATATAAATATAGTTATATATATATATATATATATATATATATATATATATTTATAAATATAATTAAAAATAATTAAAAAATGGTTTCCCACGAGTCTTAAATCTACACTTCAACTTATAGTTATCACCTATATGAATTTTTTTCTTTCATTGTGTCCTATATTTAGCTAATTTTGTATTAATACCAAGTGATGAATGTTTTTTTTAGATCACTTCCTTTTATGTTATTTTAGGTTCAGCTCTTTTCTTTTAACACCTTGACTTAAAGTAATTTTACATCTATGGATTGGTATCTATAGGTCGACGGAGAATGAGTCTAAATCATCTCAAGTGATATTTTCACATTATATCCATAAAATGTTCTGTATGGACCTTCTGGAGAATGTGGTCATTTCTATTTTATTGGTATGATCTTACATTCATCTTAGCATCCGCATTTTCGTGACACTTATCTTTGTGAATACATTAAACTTTACCTGCCTAACATTCATTACCATATAACATAACCACTCTTATAGTTTTTTCTATAAAACTTAAATTTTATTTTGGTGGGTACCTTTCAATCACATAACATTTTATTTGCACTTCTCCTTTCAACCATGTAATACCCCAAAGTTTCCTAACTAATTTCATTTCAAGAATGTCAAGTATTAGCTTCTAAATTAAATGGTGTTTATTCAATGAGAAATTTTTAAGATTTTTACTTTTTTTTCATGTGGGAAATTCAATAAGCTTTCCATTGATATAAAATTCGCCTAAATCCGATAATCGGATAAAAAATTATGACTATTTAAAGTTTCTGTCGTAAAACAGTGCCAAATTGGTCAGTGGCATGTTGCGCCACAAGCTAAAATGGTAATTGTCCTTTTATCAGTGTCTCAGTGTGATTTTTTCACGCCGCGCCAAACTTCCAGGTCGCAAATGAAGTGGCAACGCGATGGCTCCGCATCACGCCATTCCTCAATTTTTCAGTTGTCAAATTCCAGTGACACGGCGCGATAGCGCCGCATCGCACCAGGGGTCCAATTCGGAAAAATTTCACTGAAATTAAAAGATGTGTTCAGGGTTAAAAGGGTCAATTTTTTACTCCTATTTAAGCCCTTTAACATGATGTTCAGCTATTTGGAACCTAACATATACTAGTTTCTCTCATTTTTCTCTCAAAAACAAGCTAGGATTTCAATTGGAAATTCAATTTCAAGAAAGTCTCTCCATCAATCTTTGCTAAATCAAGAACTAAGGTATGCGTTGTGTTGATTTATGGATTTCTTTCATCCACAAAGCTCAAGAACCCTATTTTAAATTATGAATCATGATATTTATGTTGTGGGTTCGTTGTAACCATGTTTATCTTGTTATATGATTCCCAAGTTGGAATATTTATGTGTTTTTCATGAAACTACATTAGCAAGTGAGTGAAATCCATAAAGTGAATTATTTATAATGTGTCAATTTGATGATTAGTCCTATGCCCTAAGGGTGCATGCAAGGTGTTTGATAAAATGCCTAGGAGGATAGAAATTATGCACTATAGCTTAATTGTGATGCAAAATAACTTCTATGCTATTCTTATGTATTGAAATTGTTTGTCGGATTGCTCCTGAGTTAGCCATATGAAATTATGCTATGTATATATGTTATCTTATTCACGTCCCAAGCTATGGTAATCAAACGCCCATGAAATATCTTCAATTATTGTATTATGGATTGTTGATGTTAGTCATGTATTCAAGAATGTCATGCCTTGTCAATTTCCTTCCGTTGAGTCCTGGGGGTACTTGTACTCAAAAAGTATAGCTGTGTGCCTAGTTTTAGTGTCATGTTTTCACGATATCCTCAGTCAAGCCATGATTCATAGAACTTAGTCAGTCATGTGACTCAGAAAAACTCAGTAATACAGTAATCTTAGTACTATTCCGTCAGTCAACGGAACTTAGTAAATCAGTCCAGTTCAGTTCAGTAATCCATGTTCAGTGTCTATTCAGATAGGAGTAGAAATTAGCACCGAGTGAATCTAAGGATGGGAACGCACACTGTCGGATGAGGGTGTGATTCTTAAAAGTCATCCTTGCATTCTAGAACTATATAGCCAGCATAGGTTGAGACATCAACATTGTCAGATGAGGGTTGATGAGGTGGATAAACACTGTCAGATGAGGGCCCCACCGTTCTCTTTTGGGGACACTATCAGATGAGGGTCACTCACAGCTTGTCCTTATTAGTGGCGCGGTATTGACACCCTTCTAATTGGGGTTATAGATTGAACCCCAACTCAGCCATAATTGTGTATTAGGGGCATGTCGGTTGGATAACTAATTCCCTTGGTTTCAGTTACAGAATCAAGACTGTTAGATACAGTCAATCAGTTTCAGTATTAGAACTCACATAGTTCTACATAATTCAATACTATAAGATACAATCAACTCAGAACAGTACGAAACTCAGCTAGTTCCATCAGATTCAGGACTGTCAGATATAGTCACTCATGTTATCAGTTATATCATCTATCAGAACTCAATTATCAGTCATGTTAGTTATGAGTAAATTTATGTTATCACGATCTCAAATAAGTTACTATCTATTCATGCCTATATTCTCACGTTCATATTAGTTAGTTAACTAGTATTGTTCATGCATATGAACCCCATGAATTTAGCCTACCTCACATGCATACCAGTATATTTAAAATACTGACGTATTTGCGCTATGGTGTCTTATACCATAGGTTCAGAAGCACGAGCTCCAGAGCATCAGTAGCATTCCAGTCTCAACAGTCAGAGTTAACAGTGAGTCCTCATCTCTCGAGGACACGATCATTTATTTATTTTCTTATTAAGTAATTTATTAGTTAGAGTTAGTTGGGGACATGTCCCATCAACTTTTCATCCAGACAGTTCAGTCTGTTAGAGGCTTTCTAGACTATCATGTTCAGACTATCATGTTATTTTAGTTTTGTTTTGGGTATTTCATACCCCATTCAGATGTTATATCTTTATCTGTTATGTTACAGTCTTAAACCTTATGGCCTTTCAGTTCATGTTTCTAAAATCATACAGTATATTATGTAGTATACAAGTACAAATATCAGTCATGGGTTAGCTTGTGGTCCTTTGGGGTCATGAGCACCGTGTAGCATTCTGGGTATCAGATTCAGGGCGTTACAAACCACTTGTTTCAATGCTATGTGTAACATTTTCATCAATTATTTCATTCTCTTGAATTAATAAGCCTAAATATTTAATTTGCTTGTATTTTTGGCACTGCAATCCCATCAATCTCATCTCAACTTCTCTCCTAGCATGTTTACTTAACTTGCATTTAGTGTATTCAATCTTACTTCTAGCATGCTTCTCTATAGTTTTAGTATTTCTTCAATAACACATTATCATCAACAAATAACATATACTATGATATCTTCTTTACCTCCTCTTGTATTATGTTGGTTATTTGTCTATAACTAGAGTAAATAGGTAGGGACTCAATATCGATCCATAATGTAACCCACTATTAGAGGAAACTCATTTGTATCGCCTACACTGTTTCCACTCTAGTGACAACTACATTATACATGTTATTTATGACATTTAGAGCCCGTTTGGCCATGAAAATTTTTCTCTTTTGTTTTTGAATTTTTTTCGGAGTTGGAAATTATGGTGTTTGTCCATGAAAATTTAGAAAATAATTCCAGAAAATTTTTCTGAAAAGGGAAAACAGGTTTTTAGTATTTTCCCAATTTTCCAACTCCAATTCCAACTTTTATTATTATTACATATAATCCCAATCTTTTAAATTTTTACATAAAACTCTCCTTATAACATTACTTTTCAATATTACGTATATAACAGTTTTAAATAATATTATAATTATAATTTCAAACTTAATGCTATCCTAATTAATATATATCTCTTTTTCTCTCTCATCATTATTTTTCTCCCTTATTTAATTTTCTCCCTTATTTAAGACATTATTTTACTGCTAATGATCCTAATTACTATATAATAATAATAATAATAATAGTAATAATAATAATAATAATCATAATTTTTCTGTCATGATACGAACGTTTAAGGAATATAGTCGTGTAAGTACTAATGGCTAATCGTTTTCTATATTTATGAAATTAATAAATTTGTAGCAGATTAGCTTACCACTGCCACAAATTATTCTCATTTTTAATTTGATTATATATATTATATTATGTACAACTTTATTATACTATTCAAATATAAATAGTTTATACCATATATATGCTAAAAATATAAATTGGTGATACATATTTTTCATAAAAAAATATGTCCAATTTAACAAATTTATACCTTAAACTGCAACTGCTACCGTTAAATACCATAATACTTGA
The DNA here is from genome assembly GCF_002878395.1 of Capsicum annuum. Taxonomy (NCBI): domain Eukaryota; kingdom Viridiplantae; phylum Streptophyta; class Magnoliopsida; order Solanales; family Solanaceae; genus Capsicum; species Capsicum annuum. Next base: position 168,398,693 of record NC_061115.1, on the reverse strand, counting down.
TATCTTTATACACAAAGTATTATATTTATACCCATAAATATATAAAGTATTATATTTATAATATAAATATACAAAGTATGTTATATATGAAGTTTATGCCATGTATATACCATAGAAACACATAATATAAATATACAAAGTATAAAGAAACATACTAAGCATATTTATATATTTATGGTATATGATATAATATACCATAAATATGCAAAGTATGTTTATATAGAAATAATTTATTCACACACAGTAAAATCTTTCATGTATGAGAAAATTAAAGAAATAAATTAGCGGCATCCTAAAATTTTATAACAACTCATCATTTCCTATTTTTAGGAACGGAAAATAAAGAAAATAAATTAAATAAATTACTAAAAAAATTAAATTTGTTTGAAAGATAATATTTGTTACCTAAAAACTAGGAAGCAGTGATCTGTTAATATAACATCCATATTTAAAATTTTCAAATATGAGAAAACGGTTATTAATGTAAATATTATTATGTCATAATTGAAATTCTATAAATATGGCCATGTATATGTAATTATTTTTATAAAAGTGGCTAATTGTGTTCTTTTTCCGTTAGTAGGTAAATTTTAGTTGGGTGATTTTGATAGTTTGTAAAATTTGGGCATAAAATCATATTTTATAAAGTTTTTCAAAAGTAAAAAAAGACATGGCCAAACACAACTCCAACTCCAACTCCAAAAAATTTTAGTTTTCATGGCCATACGGCTACTTATATACTTAAATAACTAATTTGTTTCTTCTCGATTGCCTATTAAAAAGCCTTGCAGGTACTTTATCATATACTTTCTCTAGATCAATAAATATTATAAGAAGATTTTTTTGTTTTTGCATAGATTTTCATCAATCTTCTTAGTAAGAATATAATTTTCATTGTAGATCTATTGGTCATAAATTCAAATTGATTCTCTTTCACTTCAAGTCTAGCTTTATCACTTTTTCCCCAGAGTTTCATCATATGATTCATGAATTTAATGCCATGATAGTTTGCATAACTCTGAATATCTTCTTTGTTCTTACAAATCAAAACTAGCGTACTCTTCCTCCACTCATTGAAATAGTAACGCATCTTCATATAACATAGAATATCTTGGTGATTAATTCAACTTTACATCTCCATGAAACTTTCAAACCTTAAAGAGATACTATTTAGGTCACAATTTTTTTATCCATATATTTGTCATGGCATCCATTACCTCCGACGTCCTAATTTTATGAGTATAACAAAAGTTTATATTATCCATATATATGTTAAGATCTAAAATATTATTCTCCTATTTTGTGTTGCACAATGATCAAAGCAGTCTCTCCATATCTCCTTGAACTCACTATCTTCTATCAATAGATGTTGTGCATCATCCTTAATATGTTTAACCTAGTTTAACTTCTTATGTTTTTCTCTTTCAGTCGTGCTAGTTTAAATAATTCTTTCTCTCTTACTGTGGCCATAACTTTGCATACAAGTCATATAGAATTTGTCATTAGACTTTACTTATAGCCTTATTAGCTTCCCTCTTAGATCTCTTGTATTCCTTAAAAGTTTTTGTCCTCTACCTTTGTTAACTTTCTGAAACACTCTTTTTAAGCTTTAATACCTTTTTGTACATCCTCATTCCACAATCAAAATCCATGTGCTCGAGGTTCTTGTTCAAAATGGTAGCTATCTTTATCTACAATGTCATTTAGATCTACCTCTACAAATATTTATTGGTCGTCTGCAATTACTTGTAACACCCTGTATTTTCGGGCTACACTTTAAATCATCGTTCCTACATGTGTAAACTCTAATCTCATGATTTATATTTGAATAAATGTATTATGATCTTTATCCTAGTGTGTGAAATGCTTATGAGGTGAAAATTTTTCATAGAAATCACTTAGAGCAAAGTTGAGCTAAGAGCCTTTGATTCGACCAAATTTTGGTATTCAATTCTACAAGGGTCAACTTTGAACATGTATAGATTTTGACATAAATGTAACTTTTTATCTTAAGACCCAACGAATTGTATATGATTGAATTAGCTTTCCAATGATACAAATTTTGCCTTAATCCGATACTCGAGCAAAAATTTATGACCATTTTCATGAGAAACAGTAAGGGTTCGCAATAGCCCCGTGCCGCAAGGGATATTCCCCCGGAATAGGGGTCGTGTCATGAGGGCTACTCCCTGGGAATAGGGGTCGCGCAATGATGGCCATTCCCTCCACTATTCTAGCTTTTTTTGGGCCAAGGGGTGATTTGGTCCTTTTTTCTTAACCCCAATCGCCCAAAACATGATTTATAACACTCTTAGGGGCATTATTTGCACATTAACCTTAAAATTTCTCACCAAAAACCCTTCCACTTTCCAAGAAAAAAAATTCCAGCTTGTTTTCTCAATAACACAAGGATTTAAGTTTCAATTTCAAAATTTCTTCAAAAATTCGTTCAACTAAGGTATGTGGGGTTTTGAACAAGGTTAATCTTTCATCCTTGTACGCGAAAGTATGATTTTTTAAGTTGAATTTACATGTTTTAAGCTAGGATTTATTCCCAAATCCTCATGTGTTGAAAGCATAGCATTATCCTGTGATTTAAAGGACTAAAGAGCATAAGAGTTGTACTTTTCCATGTTTTAACCTACATGTTTGATATTTTATTTTGAATTTCATAATTTTGATGAGGATTGTTATTCTTCTAAGTTTAGTACATCCCTATGCTTAAATCCACATATTATACTCAAGTATTGAATTGTCCAATGTTTTGGGTTTCTACATTATGACTTCATATTACTGTTTTAAGAGTTGTTATCATATTTTAGCAATCTTTCAGTGCTGGAAGGTTATGAACACCAGATAACTACATGTTTATTATGTTATAGACTTTTCAAGTAATAAGTCAGTCCACCCATGATTTTATTATTAAACTAGTTTTTTATTATCTTATTGGGCACTACTAGTTTACATGTTTATAATTACCTCAAAATCTATATGCACTATTGGTTTCCAAATTCCAAGACCTGAGCTTATTAGTTATTAGTGCATGCATGTAATGCCCCAAAAATTAGTCTCGGGATGCTACACGGTACTCCGGACTACAAGTAGTCCTGAGCTAACCCTAAAAGCCTGCTACTCATTCTGATGACTTAAATAAAGGTAATATAAGCATGTGGTACACTAAAATACTGAAATACTGTCTGAAATGAGTTTAACTGTATGTAATTTCTGAAATTACTTAACTAAGAAAAATCTGAAGAACTAACACTGAAAAACTGAAATATATCTAATATTCAGACAAGCCTCTAATGCTACTACTATAGAGTCGCTAGGACAGAACCCCAGCTAACTCGAAGTGTCTGACATAACTAAATACACTAATCTAGAAAGCTGTAAACCTGAATAACTGGGTCCCCAAACTATAAGGACTCACCATAGTCGGGATGTATATAGAGATGCTCACGGTCAATCACGCTGCTGGAATTGAGCACCTGAACCTACATTATGAGACAATGTAGCTATGTGGATTAGTACTTTTGGAATGTACTGAGCATAAGGGGGTGAATGCATAAGTAAAACAATATTTCAATATGCATATAAACTCATAAAAGACCGTATGCTAAATGTAAATGGCTCACATTAACTTGAATAACTGAAAGTTGAAAAATCTTAAATCATGAATAATGAAACATACTGTATAAATCCTGTGAGACATAACACTTAGTTCTAAAAGCTGTACTTTTACTCTTCCTGCTAGTAGAATAAGTAGGACTGAAGTTAAGTCTGTTTTCAAATCATGAAGGCTAAGTATAAAATGACTCACCTTTGTATCTGTAAACTAAAAGCTGAAATCTCTTAGGTAATGACTTATGTAAAACAATATCTAAATAAAATCGTGAGCCTTTGCACTTAGTTTCTAAAAGCTTTTTATATTATTCTTTTATGTTAGGATTACTCTTTTCTGTAGGGAGGTTCTTCTAGCCGACATACGCTATGTGAGCTATCATAGTGTCCAACGTCTAGTTCCCCTAACGAGAAAACCTCACTTTGGGGAGAGGTATCATACTCTTGCCAAGAAGTATAACCTCATCTAAGTAATCACATCTGTAACTGTTATCCATATAGAAATGGGAATAATCCGAATAATATGTACCTACGTTGGATCATAGTTCTGAGGCATGTAAACATACCAAACTTGGTGCTAAATACTACTCCCTTTAAATCTGTATGCTATTTTGTAGAAATTCACTTTAAAAGTTAGCATAAGGGTTTATAATGAAAACCAGTTATGCATCTGTCGGTTTTAAACTGTAATCAAAACTAATCTATTTTCTATAAACTGTAATAAAACTGTAGAGTGGATTCTATAACTTAATTGAGGATCAAAAGATCAAATCTTTTTTGAAAAATCTGAATATAAGCTAGTCATGGGATGCTTAAAACATCATTTTCTTGAAATATCAATACTTATACTTGGGACTTAAAGCCTATGTTTCAAACTCATGTCAAACTATAATAAAGTTATGCTCAATAATCAAAATCTTAAAATTCTTACATAATTCTAGTCAAGATAGTATCATCTCACACGCATAAACATGCAAAAGTAGAGAGATAATTCAACATTTAATCACTTGAAGCCTCAACATCTTCAAATAATGATAATTGGGTATGAACCCTAAACAGTGAATTATATAACTTCAACTTTGAAAACAAGTTTCTGAGCACAAGGATGAAAGAAGATCCTTGTTCATGACCCCACATACCTTGGTTGATGAATTGAATGTAAACGCTTGAACTTTTGAATCTCTAATGGTGTTTTTGAAGCTACTTCTTGAAGTTCTTGAACCCGAAACTTTTGATTATAAGTTTTTTTGAAGTAGGAGTTATGGAATTGCTCTTGATTCTTGGAGCTAGGGTTTTGTTCTGTGAGAAGAAAAAGATGAATAATGAAGTATCTATGCTATTTGGGGGCTAAAATTGTGTGTTTTGGGTGCATTAGGGTGAGGGTAAATGACTCAAATGCCTCTATAAGCCCATTATTTAACAACATAAAACTATGCACCGATGTGATCAGTGACGCGTCGCTCACTGCGACGTGTCATCTACATTGATGCGGCCACAGATGCGGTGTGACGATATTACATCGATGTTCTATTTTGGCCAACCAAACATGCCCCAATCTTTCTCTGAAAATTCCAACACTCACCCCGAAGGTTCTATGGACTACCTTGATCATGAAACAACTTAGAAATTGACATTCTAAGGTTGAAAAGGTCAAAAATAAGGTCATCAAAGTTCAGAGGCCAAAAATGAGACTACGTCTCCAATACTTAGCTGAGATTTCAGGTCCTAAGTCTCTAATGTGCCTCTTTTGAGCTGAGTTGAACTAGAAAGAATTTGGTGTATTACAATATCTCCCCTGTAAGAACATTCGTCCTCGAATGAGACTATTTAAACTGAGGATACTGAAGAACTAAGACTATATACTGGCATGCACAATTGAAACAAAACTGAATGATTGAATCTAAAACATAGTAAGCTACTGAATTAATTGGTGAGTGCTTGAATTAACATAAAGATAACCATATGGATGAAACTGAGATTGGAAAAGAATGAATTAAGAAAGACTATTACCTTCGGCTGAGTTTGAGTTTGTGGAGAAGAGGTGAGGGTACTTGGTTCGCATGTCTATTTCTGCATCCCAAGTGGCACCCTCAACAGACAGATTTTGCCATAGAACTTTGACCAAGGGAACTTATTTGTTCCTTAGTCAATGAATCTAGTGATCAAGAATCTCTACTGGAAATTCTTCGTATGAAAGGCTATTCTAAATATCTGTGATTTCTAGAGAGACTATAACAGCTGAATCATCCATGAAATTCTCCAGTAAGGACACATAGAATACTGGATGAACTGATGACAAGTCTATAGGTAGCTCAAGATCATACACTACCTTTCTCACATGACCAAAAATCCTGTAGGGACCTACATACCGGGGACTAAATTTCCCTTTTTGCCGAATCTCTTCACCCTCTTCATGAGTGAAACATTCAAATAAGAAAGATCATCCTCAAACTCAAGATCTCTCCTTCTTACGTCAACATAAGATTTCTGTCAACTCTGAGCCACCTTCAATCTTTCTCGAATAAGCTGGATTCCATCGCTTCAAATACTATATCTGGCCCTATCAAACTGGGAATACCAAAGTCTTGAAATGTGCCACCAAGTCTTTGGTGCTCTACCTTAACCTGTTGATAAGTTACATACTTGGCTACAAATTCTATAATATCTCACTTCATAATGCTCTACCAATAGACTTCTTGTAAATTGAGGTATATCTTGGTGTCTCCTAGATAAATGGAGTAACGCGCACTTCTGCCATAATCCACTGTATCAAATCATCAACACATGGTACACACAATCCACTATGGTACCTCAACATACCATCTCCCCCATGGGATAAAACCTCTACCTTTTGGTCTTTAACTGAACCCTTCAGTTTGACCAAACTAGAATCCTTGTACTGCTTCTTTTTCACTTTAGAAACTAGATAAGATTCTGAAATACTCTGAACCCAAACATTCCTTTCAACTGAGTTAACCAACCTCACACCCAATCTAGCTAACCGGTGAACTTCTCAAACTAATTATCTCTTACCATTCTCCACACGAGCAACACTACCCATCAAAAGTCTACTAAGGGCGTCTGCCATAACATTGGCCTTGTCTGAATCATACAAAACACTCATGTCATAATATTTTAACAATTCTAACCACCTTCTCTGACGGATATTTAACTCCCTCTAAGTAAACACATACTGTAAACTTTCGTGATCCGTAAACATATCAACATGCACCCCATAAAGATAGTGTCTCTAGATTTTCAAAGCAAACACAACAGCAGCTAATTCAAGATCATGGGTCAGATAATTCTTTTCTTGAGGCTTAAGATATCTAGAGGCATAGGCTATGACTCTACCTCTCTGAGACCGATTCTAAAAGTATCACAATATACAACAAACCCATCTATACCATTAGGTAGTGCTAAAACTAGAGCTGAAGTGAGTCGAGTCTTTAACTCCTAAAAACTCTTCTCACAGGAATCTGACCACTAAAACTTAACTTTCTTCTGAGTTAATCTAGACACAGGGGATGCAATGGATGAAAACCCTTTAACAAATCATCTGTAATAGCCAGCTAAACCTAAAAAAATTTTGATGTCTAATGGAGAGATAGGTCTAGGCTAGTTTTTCACTACTTTTGTCTTTTGGAGATCAAATCTAATGCCCTCACTAGAAATAATATGACCGAGGAAAGAAATTGACCTTAGCCAAAATTCATATTTGATGAATTTGGCAAACAATTGGTGATCTCTAAGAGTTTGCAAAAAAATTCTAAGATGGTCTGCGTGATCATCCCCACTATAAGAATAGACAAGAATATCATCGATAAAGACTATGAAAAACGTGTCTAGGTACTGTTTGAACACTCTGTTCATCAAGTCCATGAAGGTTGCTGGGGTATTTTTTAGTCAAAGGACATGACTAGGAATTCAAAATAACTATAACGGGTTCTCAAAGCTGTCTTTAGAATATCATATTCCCTTACTCTAAGCTGATAATAGCCAGATCTATGATCTATCTTGGAGAAGTAACTTTCACCTTGGAGTTGATCGAATAAGTCATCAATCCTAGGAAGAGGATACTTCTTTTTGATTGTGATTTTATTCAGATGACGATAGTCAATGCACATTTGCAAAGAACCATCTTTCTTTCATATGAATAGGATGAGAGCGCCCCATGAAGAGACACTGGGCCTTATGAAACCTTTATCTAAGAGGTCTTTAAGATGCTCTTTTAATTTTTTAAGCTCAGTTGGAGCCATACAATAGGGAGGAATATAGATGGCTGAGTATTTAGGAGAAGGTTAATACCGAATTCTATTTCTCTATAGGGAGGTACCCCTTGCAAATCTATAAAAAAAATTTCAGGAAACTCATTGACTACACGAATTGACCAAACTGTTGGAGCCTCAAACTTAGTGTCTTTGAATCAAACTAGATGATAGTTGCCCCCTTTTGAGATCAACTTTCTAGCCTTAAGATAGGATATAAAATGACTTTTGGAAGACACTAAATTACCTTCTCGCTCAAAGATTGGCTCATCTGGAAACTAAAACTTCACCACTCAGGTGGGATAATCTATAGATGTATAACAGGAATAGAGCCAATACATGCCAAGAATAATGTCAAAGTCATCCATATCTAACTCTATTAAGTCTTCTAACATGATCTTATAAAAGACAGTGATAAAACACTTTTTATAGATCTGTTTGGTAACAATTGACTCACCCACTAGGGTAGAAACCAAGAAGGGATCAAAAAGCTTTTCAGGACCTACTTCAAAATTTACTGCAACTAGTGGGGTCACATAAGAGAAACTCGACCTGGGGTATAACAACACAAAAACATTAATATGAAAGACACGAAGCATACCAGTAACAATATCTTGTGAATTCTCTTGCTCTTGACGGGATGGTAAAGCATAAAACTATTTCTGGCACTGACTACCACTGGTATTAGTTGATGCACCCTGAGGAGGTACTGGGTGACCTAGAGGATCTGGTATGCTAGTAGCCTGAGTCTAGGGATGAGCATCCCTATTTCCCTCCCTAGCATGCGAACACTCTTTGATTTCATGACCCAATTTGCCACAACCATAACAAACTTTCTATCCCAACAAGCACTCACTAAGATAATTCTTACCACACTTAGAACATGGAGGATAACTGGGTTTCCCACTTATATTATTTTGGGATCTGGACATAGAAGTCTTACCCCACTGCTCCTGCATAGCCCTGGGGCCGGGAGCACTGTCTAAAAATGGCGCTGGCATAGATGAATGATTCTAAAACTGTGAATGATTTCCCCCTCTAAACATAGTCTGTCTATAATCAAACTACTCGGTTCTAGACTTTTTATTTCCCCCCTCTCTCTCTTTTAACCTTTTTGCCTCAATCTGTTATGCATGAATCATCAATCTAGCAAGATCTATATCCATAATAAATATGGCAATCCTCCACTTCTTGATTACCAAACCAAATACTCTGGTAACAAACTTATTCATACTTTCTCTAGGGCTAGCCATCGTGTTAGGGGCATACTTAGACAACTGGTTGAACTTAAGGCAGTACTCTTTCACTGTCATCGATCCCTACCTCAGTTTCACAAACTTTTATACCTTAGCTTCTCTCATTTCATATGGAAAGAACCTGTCTAGAAATGTATCCTAGAATACTTGTTAACTCATAGGAGCTACATTCTCACCTCTACCATTCTTTCACATAACCACCCAATCATAAGCCACATCCTTCAATCTATAGGATGCTAACTCCACACTTTCCTCTTAAAAAACATGCATAATCTAGGCGTTCTTCCTTACCTCATCTAAGTAAAGCTGTGGGTCCTTACCTGCCTTTGACCCAAAAAACTTAGGTGAATTCATCCTTATGAAGTCATGAATTTTGGCTGCTGCTAAATCCTCATTTTGGTGAAGTGGGACTGCAGCCTGATAGATCTGAACATTAGTAGTCATAGTTTGGGTTAATGCTTGAAAGGCAGCCCAAAATTTAGCATGGGATACATTCTCATTCAGAGGGTTAGCGGGCTAAGGTGGCTGGTTATCATTTCAGCATGCATTAGCTTGGTGGGGAGGCATTTTCAACTGTCATATAAGAGAATGAGTTAAAAGTAGATAGAGACACTGTAAGCATGATAGATCATGAAAGAAAAAGATAGTTTCCTAAAAATATCCCTAGCCTCTTGCTCATAAATGTGGCATACTTTACACCCATATCAATACTCTATGTAACACGACTTGTTTGACTCCCTAGGACTCTGATAACCATAAGCTCTGATACCAAGTTTGTAACACCCTAAAAATGAGTCCCAAGACACTACACGGTGCTCCAAACTATAAGTAGTCCCGAGCTAACCCTAAAAGCCTGTTACTTATTCTAATGACTCAAATAAAGGTAATATAAGCATGCAGTATACTAAAATACTGTCTGAATTGAGCTAAGTTTAACTATATGTAATTTTTGAAATTACTTAACTAGGAAAAATCTGAAGAACTAACATTAAAAAATTAAAATGTATCTAATAGTCGGACAAGCCTCTAATGCTACTACTAGAGATTCACTGGGATAGACCACCATCTAACTTAATGTGTCTGACATAACTAAATAAACTAATCTGGAAAGCTGAAAATCTGAATAATTGGGTCCCCGAACTATGAGGACTCACCACTGTCGGGATGTAGATAGAGATGCTCACAGTTAATTACGCTACTGGAATTGAGCACCTGAACCTATATAATGAGACGATATAGGACATAGTTTCTTAAACCTATAGCAATTGAATTTAAAGGCTAGAACTTTTGAATCTCTAATGGTGTTCTTGAAGCTTCTTCTTGAATTTCTTAAACCCGAAACTTTCGATTATAAGCTTTCTTGGAGTAGGAGTTATGGAATTGTTCTTGATTCTTGGATCTAGGGTTTTGTTCTTGGAGAAGAAAAACATGACTAATGAAGTATCTATGCTATTTGAGGCTAAAATTATGTGTTTTGGGCAGATTTGGGTGAGGGTAAATGACTCAAATGACCCCATAAACCCATTATTTAACAAAACAAAACTGGGCACCAATGAGATCAGTAATGCATCACGTTGCTCACTGTGACGTGATTACCGATGCATCGCATCATCTATATCGATGCGGCATGATGGTATTGCATTGACCTATTTTGGCCAACCAAACATTCCCCAATCTTTCTTTGAAAATTTTAAAACTCACCCCAAAGGTACTATGGACTACCCTGATCATGAAATAACTTAGAAATTAATATTCTAAGGTCGAAAAGGTCAAGAATAAAGTCGTCAATATTTAGAGGCCAAAAATGATACTAAGTCTCCAACACTTAGCTAAAATTTTAGGTCCTAAGTCTCTAATGTGCCTCTTTTAAGCTGAATTGAACTAAAAAGAATTCAGGGTATTACAATGCACCAGTTAGTAATTTAGTGTCATTCAATTGGGAGTAGGATTCAACATCGAGAACTACATAGCTGGTGTAGGATCTGAGGGGTCACCTGACAGTTTAGTCTTAGCTTCCTCTCAAGGGTCACTTGTCAGTTTTGGATTGACATGCTGGTCCTTTGGGACAACAGATTAGTGAATCCACACAACCATGTATTAATACCCATGGCAAGGTACTGACACCCTTCCAACTGGGGTTCTAGGTTAGACCCCAATTAGCTTAGATTGGGGCATGTCTGTTACATGATAGCTCCCACAGTTTTAGTCAGTATTCAGTTTATCTTAGTTTAGGTTTTCTTGACCAAGTCATCAGATTTCAATAATTATTTAGTCAGTCTTATAGATTATTCATGTTATTCAGATCATGTCAGTACATGCTATAGTTGGTCTTGAATTCTTAATTTTACATATTCATGTTTTCATGCTCATTATCCATACATGATCCTCTATTCAGTTTTATAGCATGTTCAGCTTTACATAAGATTTTACATACAGTATTCATGTTCTACCGCTTCCCAGTTTCGGTTCTACTTGTTATACTAAAGTAAAGTTTTAAGAAACTAACTGTAGTGATCCATCAGTTTATCAGATTATGTTTATTACTCATGTTTTAAGATAAATCAACTTTCGGTTGATTTCAGTCTTTTGGTGAGTCTACTTATACTTAGCATGCATATTTTAATATTATATATCGACTCAATTTTACTTATTACAGTAATCCCCACTTACTCAGTACATTCCAAAGTACTAATTCACATATATGTATATTTGCTATATTGATTCATAATATGGGTACCAGTGGTAGCCCATACATCATAATTGGACAATTTGCAACTTCTAACCAACAGGTGATGAGTTCTCTTATTTTGGGGACTCTAGTCAGTTATATTTTATGTACTATATTGTTATTATTCATATGTATTAATTAGTAGTAGTTGGAGATATGTCCCAGTTATCTATAGTCAGTATAGTAGAGGCTTCATAGATAGCCAGTCAGAGTCGTTTCATATAATTCAAGTTTCTTTTCTTAGTTTTATCATGTTGTAAAATTTATCAGTATTTCATTTATTCATACTTTCTTATGATCATGTTTCCCTTCAGTAAATTTAGTTTTTATACAATTTAACTTCGTTGCTCAAGTATCATACTAGTACATGGGTTAGCTTAGGATCACTTGTTGTTCTAAGCATCGTGTTATGACTAGGGAGTAGCCTCGGGTCGTGAAAAACTTGGTTTCAAAGCCCAAAAGTTCAAGTTCCCTAAGGTGTCTATGAAGCTGTGTCTAGTTGAGTCTTGCGAAATAGTACGAAGACGTCTGTACTTTTTTTCAAGAGGCGACCTGGAATTTAAGAAATATTTCCCTTCTTTCATGTCTCAGATCATGTAGTAGAAGTGTTCTCTAAGGTACTTATGCAAATTCTTACGTTAATCCATTCATGCCAACTTTGCCTCATTATTGAGGCAATAAAAATAGACAAGCTTAAATCCTTATCGATAGAGTTTTGCTCGACAGTCCCTATAGATAGTTATGGGATTGCATGCAGGCTCAAAAGTATCCCATCAGTGCTTTTAAGTTTTGAAGTATAAAAGATTTCATTCATGTTTATGAAAATCGTGCACTAAGCCAAAGTCAGATGTGCTTCTAAATTCCTTCTCAAAATCGTATGATAGAATATGATCTAGAGTTAGAAGCATGAACCTAAAAGTTTAACATTAGTCATGTGGGGATAGTGTCTGCCTGGATTTAGTAGATTATGTATCCATGGGGCTAGTTGTATGATAGGTGAACCAGTAGGCTTGAAAAATAGAGTATGCAAGAATTTAAGTTTGTTGATGTGAAATTAAGTATGATGATGAGGGTAGGATCTAGAGGTGCACCCAAGGTGATATGGGATTGTGTTATTTCTACGTTTTTAATGTGTGTGTACTTAGATAGTACCCTTAAGTTGCTAAGTGCGAATAAGGCTAGTTATGTAGTATATGATGTTCTTACTAGCTAAGGTATGGGCTATAGAAAGCTAAGAGTTATATCTCAGAAAAAAGTATTAGCAGTGGGTTTCACACTTTTAGGTGTAGTCTTTCAGGGTGAGTTTATTATTAATGTGTATTTGTTATATCTCATACTCTAGAGTAAAGTGGTTGCTCTATCAGTCTCTTGACAGTTTGTTTAAATGATGAACAGTCATCTTAAAAATACTGTTAACCTTTCTTCTCAAGCAACTCCGATTGCTACCATTGAAAATGATCTTCAAAACTGGAGTATTCCAGAAGAATCTTTCAATACTATTTACCAAATAGGAAAATTTAGTTTTTTGAAAAAACATAATATTAAGACCTCTGAGTCTACTGTTGCCATTAATAATTCTTTAGAAATTATTCAACTGTTCAACGAGTTAGATATAAACCGATTTAAAAATCAGTTTAATTATTTGCATGTTGGACTTGTTCAAGTTGCTATCAAGCCTCTCTTTAGACAGGGTTTGGATATACCTGTCTGTGCTATCCTAAGAGATGCTCGTCTTTTAAATTTTGACGATTCACTCTTAGGAGTAATTCAAAGTAACCTCGCCGACGGCCCGGTTTACTTTAACTGTTACCCAAATTTCTCGGTTGATATCAATGATCCTAACATCATGGATGTTTTGACATTAAATGTTAAAACAAAGAACATGAATAGTAAGGATAACACAAGAGAAATAGCGATCATATACCGAGTATATTATCGCCTTATGGGTACTACTCTAGCCCCTAAAGCTCGTTTCACGAGCCCTAAGGGTGTCACCACTCTTATGGAAGCAAACAAGGACCGTAGCACTGTCTTTGTTCCTAAAGCTCTCGTTTGGGATGATATCCTACAACAAAATGATTGGCACTTTGAGGCCATCACCCGTCCTATGCGAACCTACTCCGAACGATCTCAAATTGAACGAATCGTTCAACATCCCGATGGCTCTATCGACCTAAAATTCCTAGGGCTCGATCCATCTCGACTTTCTTCCTCCTCCCGTAGATCCGTTTCCGCACGTGCCTCTTCTTCCAAACCCCCGGAGGAGCACGAAGTACGTAATGAAAACAAGGATAACAAGGGACCAATCAGAGGAGTTGACTACTCTGGTTCTGTTCCTAAGGTCTATTACCAAAATACAAAGGTTAATGAACCTGAAAACCTTTATGAACCAGGAAGCCCTTCAGCTTCCGAAATGGCTCCCCCTCACACGGTCCGAACCGACCCTAGTTTATTCGTCATCCGATCGGATGAGGAAGAATATATGCCGGATCTAGCGGCCTTAAAAATACGCTGGAACCATCCAAAAGACACTCTCAAAAGAAGATGGTACGGAAGTACATATTCTCCCGAAGAACAAAAGGAGTTTGGTCGGTTATGGATAGCTGACATGAAAAGACTCCGTTGCGATATGGAATTCTTCTTCTGGTTTGAAAAAACTGGACGGATAGAAAACCAAACCGAGTCCCTTAACGTTATCGTTACCAAATGGTACACCCAGAGGAATACTGTGGTGGAATCCACAACTCCTCCTCTAGAAGGACTCAACATTTCCTACTCAAATGAAGTCATTAAAGCTTCACCTTTTAAGACCAAGTCAGAACGAAGCACAGCGACGCCTCAATGTAAAGATCTTGATCGAATAATTGAGCAAAACAATTATACAAATCAAGTTCTTCACACCATTTCCCAGCAGATTGAAGAAACCAAGAGTTCTCCTCTCTCTGCACCCCTACCAGTCAAGAGCAATCCAAGCTCTAAACCTCTTTCAAATCCCATCTTTAAACTCCCAGAGTTTCACAAAGATAAGTTTCCTGACCTGAATGATGACTTTAAGCTGTCTGAACAAATTCTGGAACAAATCAATTCCAAACTCACCAAATTCAAGATCTCAGAAGCCTCTACCTCTAAAGACTCTTCTGATCCTAAGAATAAGAATTCTCTCTCCAAATTATCTAGTGAACGATTTTCCACTAGAAAAAATTATTATCGAAAACCTTCTCCTCCTGACGTACAGTTCGAGGAAAATCCTTTCCTGTCCACATCTAGTCATGATGGGCGAGGTATCACTGAATGGAATATTGATGGTCTGGCTGAGCATCAGATCTACAATAAACTCCATGAAATAGCGGTTGCCATCACGGCCTACAAAATCAAAGGTTCCTCTGACAAAGGTGCCGCCACCATGATTGTCTCGGGTTTCACCGGCATGATCAAACACTGGTGGGACAATTATGTCTCGGAAGAAGAGAAAAACCTCATTTACAATGCCACAGTCCTTGAACAGGTGGCTCGAACAGTTAATGGTCAAGAAACTCTTGTCCAGGAAGCACAAGAAGATGCTTGTGCAACCCTTCTTTATCACATAGCTAGACATTTTGTAGGAGAACCAAAGCTCTTCCAAGATAGAAGCTTAGAAATCCTCAATAACCTCCGATGCAAAAATCTTGCCGATTTCAGGTGGTATAAGGATACCTTTCTTGTTAAGGTTATGATTAGACCTGATTGCAATAATGACTTCTGGAAAGAACGATTTATCAGCGGTCTTCCTCCTCTATTTGCCGATAAGGTCCGAACAAAACTTAAGGATAGATTTGAAGGCCAGATTCCTTACAATATCCTTACTTATGGAGACTTAGTAAGTTTCATTACAACTACGGGGATAGAACTCTGTACAGACCTTAAGCTTAAACAACAGTTGAAGCAAAATCACAAATACGGTCTGACAACCTTCTGCCAAGATTATGGTTTTACTGACCTCCATGACGGAAAAAGGCACAAAAGAATGCCCCCGAAGCGTCGTCATAAAAAGCCTTATCCAAAAAGAAAGACTTCTTATAAAGAATCAAGTTCTTATAAGGAGTCAAGTAAACCTCGCCGAAAAACTAGGCGCAAATTGGTCGCAAAATCCAAAGATACCTGTTGGACTTGCGGTAAGACCGGCCATAGGGCGAAAGATTGCACATCAGGTAAGCGAAAGAAGATCAATCTTCTTGATCTACCTGACGAAACCAGAGAAAAACTCTTCTCTATTATGGAAGACCCCTCCGAAGCATCTGATTCTTATTCCTCTTCTGAAGATGAATATAGTGATGAAGATTTCATCAACACCGCTTATGAGTCAGATAGTTCTCAATTCGGGCAAGACTGTGAGTGCCAAGGCACTTTCTGTATTTGCTCACGAAAAGTTATCAATGTCATTACTGACAAACCGAAAGAAATCCTGTTTGACATCATCGAACACATCGACGACGAAGAACTCAGGACTAAGTATCTTAAAGAGCTTAAACGTCTCGTACTTTCTACCGACGAAAGCAACTCCAAACCAAAACCAATTGTTCAGCCTTTCTCTATGACTAGGGTTATGGCTAAATTCAACCCACCTTCGGAACCTTCAATAGCAGAACTTAAAGGTGAAATCTCCGTTCTGAAAGGAGAAATCAAAACCCTTAAAGGTAGACTTGATCAGGTCGAACTACATGTTTTGACAGAACAAGTACTACAGTCGGCCTCACCAAAAGCCCTTACAACTCCTCCTCCTATCAGCATTCCAACTGATCATCTCCAAGAACCCATTCTCTTTCCCGGAGAAGAAATCTCTGCTACTCCTTCTACCTCCAAAGCGGTAGCGGCCATTAAGGCCTACAGTGAGCACATTGCTGTAAAAATCGTTATTAACAATGACTTTGTATTAAACAAAGTCGCTCTTTTCGACACTGGAGCCGACAGTAATTGTATTGTCAAAGGCCTCATACCTACCAGATATCTTCAAAAGAGTACCTCACGACTATATTCAGCCACGGGAGAAAAAATGCGCATTAATTACCAACTGCGCAAAGCCCATGTCTGTAACAACGGCGTTTGCCTTATCAACGATTTTGTCATTACCGAAGATATGACAGAAGATATCATTTTAGGTATTCCGTTTATCAATCAGATCCGACCTTACCAAAGTAACTACGATGGTATTCGTACAACATTGTTGGATACTGAGTTATTCTTCCCTCTCCTGCGACCGCTCCCTTCTCATGAGCAGCAGCGCATCAAAGACGAAACTATCTTTAAGATTAATCGTCTTTCTTCCCATCTGCATTACTTGCAGAGTGATGTTCAGCTCAAACGTATTGAGCAAACTCTAAAAACCCCGGAGATGCTAAGTAAAATCTCCATTCTCCAAAAGAGGTTTGAGGACGAGATTTGCTCTGAATTGCCAAATGCTTTTTGGGAACGCAAAAAAACATCTCGTAGAACTTCCCTATATTCCTGGCTTCGATGAACAAAATATCCCTACAAAAGACAGACCAATCCAAATGAATCATGAGATGATGGAAATCTGTAAAACAAAAATCAATCATCTTCTTGAAAAAGGAATCATTCGACCCTCTAACTCCCCATGGAGTTGTTCAGCATTCTATGTCAACAATAGTGCTGAAAAGGAAAGAGGAACTCCCAGGCTTGTGATAAATTATAAGCCTTTAAACGCTGTCCTAAAATGGATCAGGCACCCTATTCCAAATAAAAGGGATCTTCTTAAAAGAACCTACAAAGCTAATCTTTACAGCAAATTTGATATGAAGTCAGGTTTCTGGCAAATCCAGATTGCTGAAAAGGATAAATATAAGACTGCCTTCAATGTCCCTTTCGGACATTACGAATGGAATGTCTTACCCTTCGGGCTTAAAAATGCTCCATCCGAATTTCAAAATATCATGAATAGCATTTTTAATGACTACTCTTATATGTCAATTGTCTACATTGATGATGTACTCATTTTTTCTGAAAACATTGATTCTCACTTTAAACATCTGAATACTTTCTTTAAGATTGTTAAACTGAATGGCTTAGTAATAAGTGCTAGGAAAATGAAGCTCTTTCAAACTTCTATTCGCTTTCTAGGTCATGATCTTCATCAAGGGAGTCAGAAACCCATCTGTAGAGCCATCGAGTTCTCTTCCAAATTTCCTGATGAAATCACTGATAAAACCCAGCTCCAGAGGTTTCTAGGAAGCCTTAATTACGTAGCTGATTTTATCCCCAATATTAGACAGGTCTGTGAACCTCTTTATCAACGCCTAAAGAAAAATCCAGTACCTTGGAGTTCTGACCAGACCAATGCCATCATAAAGATTAAAACTTTAGTCAAAAACCTCCCCTGTTTAGGTATTCCCAATCCTAATGCCTTCATGATTGTAGAAACCGATGCGTCTGACATAGGTTATGGAGGGATCTTGAAGCAAAGGGTAGATGATAAGTCCATTGAACAATTAGTTCGATTCACCTCGGGAGTCTGGAACTCTGCCCAAAAGAACTACAGCACTGTCAAAAAAGAAATTTTGTCTATAGTGCTATGTATCACTAAATTTCAAGACGACCTTATTAATAAGGAATTTCTTCTTCGAGTTGATTGTAAATCCGCTAAAGAGATTTTACAAAAAGATGTTAAAAATCTTGTCTCCAAACAAATATTTGCTAGATGGCAAGCTCTCCTATCTAGCTTTGATTTTCAAATTGAATTTATTAAAGGTGAAAATAACTCCCTCCCCGATTTTCTAACAAGAGAATTTTTACAGGGCCATCATGAGACCCACGACGCTGGGAAAAATCTCCGCCATAAAACCAGATCAAACTAGGATGGCTAGACCATTCGATTCTCCACCAGCAGCCTCCACTCCCCTGAGGCCATCAGTCCCGCAGAGGCCTGAACTACATTCCCCCTTTCAGAACAAGTACGCGGCTCTTGCCGAAGTACCAAAACTTCCTCCACCTATGCCAACCAAATTGGTGGACCTTAAAACTAACAAACCGGTCGACCTCAAGACCACCAAACCTTTTGATAAAGGATCATCTTCTGGTTCATCAGTACAATCCAAACAGAGTTATACCATGAAGACTCCAGAGTCCTTTGCGCAGGCTGTTGATCCTGCGATTACACAAGCGCCCCCTACTTCTCCCGCTAAAGAGGAATTTAAATTCGTTACCACCCAGGTAATACCTGTTATCGCCTTGGATAAAGCTTACGAGGGCTACCCTTTAGAACAACTTATTAAACCTGTCTATAATGACAAGAACTTTGTGGATACTGAAAGTCCACTTAAAACACGAAGGTTTTACGAAGCCATTCTCGTCGACACAGACTCTATTGAAGTTGAACATTCTATGGATGAACGAAATCCAGAATTCATTGCTTATTCAAGATTCACCATCAAGCGGGTATTAACCCCATTCAATTGGTTTGTGGATCATCTGCATACTCCTATTGCCTTATCGATGCCTCACAGGCCTCAGACATACAATTGGTACGACTACAAGTCTGCCTGGTTTAACTTCCTCTATGTTCGACCAGGACATACCTGGTTTGTTAAGTACTGTCCCACTATGATGACTGCCATTATACCTAGATGGTTCTATGAATGGTGGGGATGCTTTGGAGGAATTAAAGAAATTCTTCCCCAACAATTTCTGAGCCGGCTAGCAGAGTTCTGTGCAAATGAAGGATGCCTAACCCTTCCAGAACACATTCAAATGTGTAAATTTTTTATTAAAAAACGTGTATCTTATATCATCTCCTGGAATTTTACCAAAGGAGAACAAAACCGTATTACTTATTTGTCCAAAGAGATAAAAGTTAAAGGCTGGACTCCTAAGCCAGCAGCTCCTAAAACTCCCAACAAAAACAAATCACCAGTATCTTCAGCAAGCGTCTCCAAAGATAAACAGGCGCTTAAAGAACGATTAAAGAAGGCTCTAGATGATCTCGAGAGCCAAGATGTCACTAATGAGGTCTTGCAGCTTCTAGACGAAGCCTCTTCCACCAGCAGTAGTGATAACAACAATGGGGATATGTTAGCCCCTAAAGGAATTGCCAGGGCCTATATGGACCCCTACTAAGAACTACGAAAAGACCCCTTCAAAAATAGAGGTTCAAAGAACTGGAATTATTTTTGAAAGGGCATTCTACTGTTCCTAGTGGGAATCTACTAGACCCCACATGCTTTTCCAAAAGAAAAGAGACAAAAGATGCTCCATCAGCTTTTCTAAAAGCCACCACCAGATAAAGGAATCTTATGCTTTTCTAAAGGAGAAAAGACGGAAGATGTCCAATCAATCCCATGCTTTTCCAAAAGAGAAAAGAAAGAAGATGCTCACTCAACTTTTAGAGATTACATCTAAACCTTACACTTGTATGTATGAGATACATTATCTAGCATTTCTCTGTCTATTTAAGACAGCTTGTACACTAGGAGAAGGCAGTTTATTTTAGAGTTAATTAAGGGGGTCTACAGACTTAGAATGATAGCTTTAATCTAAGAGGGAGATAATAGAACAAGTAACCAAGTTAGGATCTCAGATTCTAGTAGTGATCCCCGTGTATTGTAGAACAACAGTAGGGGAGGAAGATGCCTGACCTATTCTTATTTTGGTACAAATTTTGTAATTCATTTATTACGAGATTTACCATGCCTTATATGTCAACTCCATGATCATAGTTCAAGTTCATGCACATCATAGAGAATCATGTGCTCTTCCAGTTCCTAGTATAAGGGTTCCAGTTCACTTAGCAGTACGAATCATACTCCATGAATTTATGAACTCCAAACTCAGGTCATGCAGCTCATGACTCATATACTCATGCTTTATAGTATTCTTAGTTCCCATAACTCATGGTGCACTCTTAATGATCAGCAAAATTCAGAATATGTCAAGTATACCCTCTGTTTTGATATTTTTAATGAATTCATGCTTTTGATACTCTATTCCTCAGGCCTCAATTAAGTGTCAAAGTTATATATAGTATCCTTTCATGCTTCAGGCCCTCCTGTTCTAACCTTATAGTGTCCTCTCCTTATGAAATAATAACGGTGATGAGTAATTTGTTTAGATGGGAGAGAGTAAATATTTTATGCTGGGGATTGATTGTTGTATTCTTATTTTATCTAAGGTTATAAGTTTAAAGGAAGATTGATGCAAAGCTTTTGATATATGTCATGGTTAGTTGAAATTTTGTGTATGTTTTCTTAAGGACAATACATGCAAGTTGTTATTGGTAGAGATATTAGAGAATATGGGAAAAATTCCTAGGTGGGATGGTTACCTAGAAATGTGTATATGGTTATAATGATAAGCTTGAATTTCATGTTGGAATATAAGTGGATGGGTGAATTATGATCTAGTGAGTTCCTAGTAAGAGATTGAATTTAGTTATTGAGGTGGTAAGAAGAATTATTCTTGAGATGAGAAGTTGTGAAAATGCACAGGGCATTGAATTCATGGTTAAGACTAGCATTGTGGTGTTATGTGCAGTACCTTGGGATTTTAAGATAGGCTTGAACATAACGGGAGTATGTAGCTTAACTTAAACTTTGGCTGGAATAGTTATATGTACCCATGCAAGTATTAAAGGAGCGAGGCTAAGTTTGAATTGGGCAGTTGCATTGCCTAAGGCCTAGTAATTCTATCCCAGCTTATGTTTCACATGCCTATGTTCCATGTTATAGAGTTATAGCCATATTAATATTCCTTACTCAGATATCATATTTAGATCATGCCCAAGATTCTTTGATTCCTAATGTTATCAGAACTTCTTAGCAAAAACGTTGTAGAAATACTCCAGTTGAGGGTAAACTTTCAATATGATTCAGTCCATCTATACTACAATTCAGTTTAGAAGTCAGACAGATAAACTCCTCTAGTTTTCCAACTTTCTGTCTAGTATTACTATCCGAAGTTTCATGAGTATGGAAATTCATAAGGTAATTCATTCACATCCATGCAAACCTCGAATTCAGTTAATCCCGGGATTCGGACAAATTTTGGTATTCAATTCTACAACGGTCAACATTAAGCGTGAATAACTTTTTACATATACAGAATTTTGCATCTCAAGACCCACCAAATTTTATAGAATTGAATTATATTTCCAACGCTACCAATTTTGCCTTTATTCGATACTCGACCAAAAAGTTATAACTATTTTTGTGAGAAACAGTAAAGGTTCAAGATAGTCCCGTGCCGCGAGGGCTATTCCCTCAGAATAGGGGTCGCATTGCAAGGCCTACTCCCATGGAATAGGGGTCACACCAAGAGGGCCATTCCCCCACTATTCCAGCTTCTTATGGGCCAAGTTGTGATGTGGTCCTTTCCCCTCAACCCCAATCATCCTAAACACGATTTGTAACTCTTAGGGGAATTATTTGCCCATTAACCTCAAAATTTCTCATGAAAAACCCCTCCTCTTCCCAAGAACAAAAATTCAAGCTTCTTCTTTTTAGTACACAAGGATTTAAGTTTCAATTATAAGATTTCTTCAAGAATTCATTCAACTAAGGTATATGTGGTTTCAAACAAGGTTAATCTTTCATCCTTGTGCCCGAAAGTATGATTTTCAAGTTGAATTTACATGATTTAAGTTAGGTTTTATTCCTAAATCTTCATGTGTTGAAAACATAACATTACCCTATGAGTTAAAGGACTAAAGGGAATAAGATTTGTACTTATCCAATTTTTAAACTACAGGTTTGATATTTTGTTTTGAATTTCATTATTTTGATGTGAAATTGTTATTCTCCTAAGTTTAATACACCCCCATGCTTAAAATCCACATATTATACTTATGTATTCAATTGTCCAATATTTTGGGTCTCTGCATTATGACTTTATATTACTGTTTTAAGAGTTGTTATCGTATTTTAGCAATCATTCAGTGCTAGCAGGTGATCAAGAATCTCTACTAGAAATTCTTCGTATGAAAGGCTATTCTAAATATCTGTGATTTCTAGAGGGAGTATAACAGCTGAATCATCCATACAATTGATAACGCTCAAATTACACTCTTGAATGGGTGTAAGCGATCGTTGTCAATTTAATAACCCAACTTAGGCTGGGGTCGAATCCACAAGGAGTGAAAGCATGGAATTCAAAACCCAAGAGTATTAATAGTCTGCTAAAAGATGACCCATAGTATGAATAAAGCAAGCATAAATGTAAAATGGGGGAGATTTAGTTTGAATGTGTTTATAAATGAGAACTACTTCAATTTTAGTGCACTAGCTTGACGTTGAAGAATGCTAAGAGTGAATTCAATTGAGAATAAGCCTTGGGGTTATGCAATTATAGGTGTGGGATCATGCATAAGTATTTGGCCATTTATTAAACTTTCAGCTAAAAATCATGGGTAGGATAGATGTCAATGTATTAGTGTCAATCTTTCAATTACAACACCAAATTTCACAAATGGGTTCTTTTAAACACCTCACAAGTGTGACGATTCTCCACATCTATTGCCTCAATTGACATCCTTTTATCTAAGAGATATCATTAAATGAAATGAATCAAGTTATTGGTTGTATTTATTCCTCATCCATGTCCTCTCTTTCAAGAATGACATAGGTTCTAGGGTGGTTGAAGTTTGCAACCCCCAACTCTCAATTAATTCATGAAATAAATGCAACACCCATCACAACTAACTAATTAGAAAAATAATTAGCTAATACCCATGCACTACCACTACCTAAGCAAGCATAACCCCAAGATTGAAACTTAGATACTCATAAATAAAAGAGATAAGAAAATACCAAAGTTATCATTAACCTCATCCATGAGAGATAGGAACAATGTAATTCCACACTTGGGGTTTCAATAATTCTTCAAAGGAAAATCACTATCATGTATTTTTAATTCAAGCTTAGTACAAAATTCTCAAAAGATGAAAAGATAAGTGCTAAAAGAGAAGAGAGAATCTAAGAGCTAAAAATGAGGCTATCTTGTTAAGAGATGAAAAACTAGGTCTTCAAAATGAGCTAAAAGACCCCTTTTAAACTCCACTCTACATTTGATGAAAATTACAAAAATACCATCTTATTCTTGATCTGCTTGAGCAGATCCGAAGCAGATGAAGAGCAGACAGAGAGCAGATGGCTAGCAGCTCCAAAGCAGATATGAAGTGGATGAGAAGCGGATGACTCATTTCCTTCACATTTGGCCTCTTGATGACTTGAATAACTTTCCCAATCTTCTTTTTTTACTTTTACCTACATAAATGGGCATTAAGTAAGAGAGTACCATCAAATCAATAACATGATAATTCAGGCTTAAAAGGTGCTAGCAAGTCATCAAATTGATGACTTATCAACCCCCCCAAACTTAAACTATTGCTTTTCCTCAAGCAACTAAGAAAATTCAATGAGATAGGGTATTTAGCTCAAATCCACCTCGAAGAAAACTACATCAAAGGAATAGGCTAACAAAACTCTACAAAGACTTTCCACACATGTCATGGAAACAAAAAAACCAAAACTTTTCAATAAGCACATATTTATGAAGCAAGGGTGCAAGTTTGTATCAAATGAATTTTCAAGTCACAAAACATCTTAAGATAAGACACAAAATTATCAATGATTGCCTCAATCTTCATAATGCAACTTACTTCACTCATTTACCCAAACCGATAGTAAAACATCACCCTCTACCCAAAAGTACCGATGCCACTCACATGCAAGAGTTAGCTCCACACACCAAAGATATTTCAATTATTAAGGGAGCTCAAATAAAGAAAGAATTCCACACTCACTCTCACAAAGAAATTCAAGTGCATTGTATAGAACCATACGTTTTCCCTTTGTGTTTTTTGCCACTAATGTAGACTTACTTAATTTGAAATCACCATGGTATTGCGGGTCAAGATGAAGGTTTAAGGTGCAAGAAGGAATACATGTGGATCAAGAGACTAAAGGACATCCTTTAATACCATCGCTCAATCCTTTGTACCCTCAAAATTTTCAAACCACCCACATTATTCTTTTTCAAATCATTTACCATATTTTCCTTACTATTTGCTTAGCATTTACCTAACCATTCAAAACCACCTTTTTTTTTTTCCACTTCTTTGATTTTTTCAAGAGATTTTCTACCTATAAGCCTTTCTTAGCCCCTCACTCATTCAATTTTTCTTTTTTTTTCAAGTTCTATGGTCTAGGCTATTCAATTTTATCATCAAGCACATCTCGTCTTTTAAGTACACGCATTGACAACCTTACATACACCTTTCTTATCTTTTCTTTGATCATCTTCTCCAAAATACACAACCCCCCAAACTTAGGCTCTTGCCTATAATCCATTATCTAGAATCATGAAACAAATCAAAGGAGGTTAAGTGCTAAAAGAGAGGTTTTCAAAAGGGTTTAGGTGTTTTAGCATGATTATCATTACAATAAGAAAGAACAAAGGGCAAAAAAGTTCAAATGGGTTAACTAGGGAACAATGTTAAGGTGGGAATTTGGCTATGTGATGGGTCAAAAAGGGCCTCGGGTCATATTCCAACCCAAGCTTTCCAAGAATTTTGCTTTGAATGCACTCGGGGCAAGTTCTAGACTACACAAATGCACAAGAATTATTCAAAAATCTCACCACTCATGGCTTCGTACTCATAGAGTAAAAAGTTAGTCACCCAACCAATTTGAGAAATTTGAGCTTCATAAGTTACTTCGAGTCAATGACTCATCCTTGTAAAGAGATAGCCAAAAATTGAGTTTAAATATATCACTCAAAAGAAAACTCAAGACATGCTTGATCTTACAACTAGATTTTTGTGTTTTTTTTCTCAAAAATATTTTATTCCTTGCCAATGACATTTTGGAAGTATTTTTTGAATTTTTGCTTCTTTCTAGTTAACCAAAATGACTAGATAGTTCACCTAAGGATGTCGCCTCTCCATCCATCATGGGTGAATTATCACTCGGTTCGACAAAGAAACTAAACTTAAACTAAAAATAAAAGATCAAAAGAAAGAGAAAATAAAAATTTGATCCTTAGGAAAGAACCAAGTTTCGAAGAAAATCCTTGGAGTTTATTAGACACGTATATACAAAAGGCGACAAGAGCAATGCGCACAATCGGATACCACATTTAAATTAAGCGCATGACACCAATTTAAAAATAAAACAACAATATTTGACATCATTATCAAAATGCCCAACAAGGACCCATCCAAAGCAATATCAATAATAATAAAATAAAAATAAAATGCCATAAACATCGAAAGTAATAACATAGAATATGTCTCCACAATTTATCAAACCACATGCCATAAACTAAGACAGTAGGTACCGACCATAGAATGAATCATAACCATAACCCACCTCCACTAAAAATATTGCATTATCCCCAATGCAAAAGTAAAAAAGAGTAGGAGGGGGCAGAGACTCCCTGTGGCACACTAGGCACTCGGATCCCTGTCAGTGAATGATCGCACTGTCTTAATAAGAGCCTCGTCAAATTGAGATCCTCTCATCAAATCTTCTATGAAGGGTGACTCATCATCATGTCAAGTGCTAGAATAAGCCCCAACCCTTCATGCATACTCCTTATCCCTGGATAACTGCATGGCCAGCTTAAGCTATTGAGCCTCAGGTAGCCCCTCTAAAAGATCAATATCGACCTCATCATCAATGTTCTCATGACCTTCTCTAAACAAATCATCAAATAGAAACACTAGGACAGAAGTCTTCGGTGGAAAAGAAATTTCCACCTCATTAAGACCGAAGGAGGGCTCTCCGGAGTGAATCTCTACCCATAAACTATCAAGGCCTGCCCTCACAAATGCCACCCCCTCACAATCTTTCCTTGCCTCAAGCGTGGTTACCCTCTATTCTAACTTTGCTACATAGGCATGAAGAGGTGCTACAGTAGCCTGTGTTGGAATTGAAATAACTTCTAGCCCACATTTGGTATGTTTTTTTGGGTAGCGAAAACACTCTACCAGTGATTGTTTCAGCGGATTTGGGCAAATAGCAGGTGGAGACACTTATTTTGGTGCTTCATAGGTATAAAAAGCAATAGGCTGGACTATTACAGATACTATTGGTATTCCCCATGGTATTTGTACTCATAAGATACAACTTGAGGAAAACTGTACTCCAACCATCGAGCACCAATGACTTCTTAACCCACTGATGCAAGAGATGGTTAAGAAGGAAATTATTAAGTGGCTAAATACAAGAGTGGTTTACCCTATTTCTGACAGTAAATGGGTAAGCCCAGTTCAATGTGTTCCCAAAAAAGGATGCATTATCGTTGTTGCAAATAAAAGAATGAGTTAATTCCCCTCAGGCCTGTGACCGGGTAGAGGGTTTGCATGGACTATCGCAAACTAAACTCATGGATGTTGAAAAACCATTTCCCTATGCCCTTTATGGATCAAATGCTTGATTGGTTGGCGAGAAGGGGATGGTATTATTTATTGAATGGCTACTATGGCTACAATCAGATCTGTATTTCTCCTGAAGATCAAAAGAAGACTTTGACACTTTTGTATTCACGTGGATGCCATTTGGTTTATGCTATGCACCCGCTACCTTTCAATGGTGCATGATGTATATTTTCTCAGATATGGTTGAGGACACCTTGGAGGTGTTCATGGATGATTTTTCTATGGTTGGAGATTCATTTGAGCTGTGTTTGGTGAACCTGAGTAGGGCCTTGCAGAGGTGTGTGGAATTCAATCTTGTGCTTAATTGGGAGAAATGCCACTTTATGGTGAAGAAGGGCATTGTTCTTGAGTATAAAATTTCTACAAAAGGGATAGAGTTCAATCGAGCCAAGGTAGAGGTTATTGAGAAGCTACCACCTCCTATCTCAGTAAAAGGGGTGCTTAGTTTCCTTGGGCATGCTGGCTTTTACCGGAGGTTTATAAAAAACTTCTCTAAAATTGCAAATCTACTTTGCAAACTTTTGGAGAAGGAAACTAAGTTATTCTTTGATGGTGAATGCATTAAGGCATTCAAATGCCTTAAGAGAAAGCTGGTTGAGGCCCCTATCATTGTTGCACCGAATTGGTCAAAGTCGTTTGAGATAATGTATGATGCAAGCAGTGTTGCCCTTGGAGTTGTGCTGGGGTAAAAGAAGGACAAATTATTTCATCCAGTTTATTATGCTAGCAAAGCACTGAATGGAGCTCAGAAGAATTACACTATCACAGAATAAGAACTTCTTGTAGTAGTCTATGCTTTTGAGAAGTTCAGGGCTTACTTGCTAAACACATAGGTGGTGGTCCACACTGACCACACAGCCTTGAGATATTTGATGGAAAAAAAGGATGCGAAACCAAGGTTGATTAGATGGGTGTTGCTGCTGCAAGAATTTGATTTTGAAGTCAAAGATAGGAAGGGTTGTGAAAACCAAGTTGTCGATCATTTGTCTAGGCTATAAGGTGAGCAAGCATTTAGAGATGAAATTGAGATCAATGATGCATTTTTGGATGAGGAAATCTTAGTTGCTATTATAGAGAAAATACCTTGGTACGCTGATTTTACAAACTAAGTGGTGAGCGAATTGATTCCTGAAAATCTTTCTTTTCATCAGAGAAAGAAATTCCTCCATGATGCCAAAACTTACTTTTGGGATGAACCATACCTGTTCAGGAGGTGCACAAATAATATTATTTGAAGATGTGTCCCAGAAGTTGATGTGTTGAATATTTTGGAAGCTTGTCATGCTTCACCAGTCGCGGGTCACCATGCTGGCAATTGTACCTCAAGGAAAGTGTTACAGTATGGATATTACTGGCCAACCATATTCAAGGATGCATATGAATTTATGAAAAGGTGTGGCCATTATCAGAGACAAGGGTGAATCTCTAAACACCATGAGATGCCCATGTCAAAAATGTTAGAGGTTAAATTGTTCGATGTATGAGGCATCGACTTTATGGGTCCATTTATGAGCTCGTATGGGATGTAATATATTATGGTTGCTGTTGATTATGTATTGAAATGGGTTGAAGCCATTGCTTTGGCCGACGATGAAGGGAAGATTTTCAGAAAGGTGATTTGGTATTTCTATTCAACTCCAGATTGAAGCTGTTCCCAGGTAAGTTGAAATTAAAATAGTCTGGCCCTTTTAGAGTGAATCAAGTCTACTCATCTGGATTAGTTGAACTCAAAAATAAAGATTGAAGTGTCTTCAAAGTAAATGGGTAGAGGGTGAAGCTATACTTGGGCCCCATGGACTCAATAAAGTGTATAGTAACCATTTATCTTAATGAAGTCTGAGTAATCGATATAGACAAGTCGTGCCCCGATAATAAATCAGACGCTAGTGGGAGGGAACCCACAATATATTGTTGTAAAGAATTTGTTAAATTAAGTTTGTTGTTATTAGTGTATTTCTGCGTTTGTGAAGTGTGCAGGACAAAAAATGTAGCAAAAAAGAGGAGTGGTACAATTGAAAACAGGGGTGAAAATTTGAGCAATTGGAACAAAATTGACGGCCGATTTGGTGGACCACCAGTCCCATGACAGTTCACCATTTCCACTATCGTAAATAGGCAAAAAAATTCATTCACTGGATTAAGTTGACGGTAAAAGTGGTGGACCATCCCAAAGTTGGTGGACCGTCAAATCAACCATCAAAATCAAACTGGATGGCCTGGGTTCTGGTAAGGTATGACGGTGACTTTGGTGGACCATAGAAAATATGGTGGCCCATCCCATTAACCATAAAAAAAAGAATTGCTCAAGTTTTGGTAAGATTCGACGACCAACCCGGTGGACCATCGCACATCTGATGGACCATCGATACTGCTATCGCTGTAACTCTAATGCTGGGATGGGTTAGGATGAATCTAAAGCTTTGTTAAATAAACTGTACTTGACCCAAAAGAGTTTAAAGAGATAGAATAAAATGGTTACATACGTTGTATCGTCTTTAAACTCCTCAACTAATCAACTCCCTTTGGATTCAAAGTATCTGAAGGCAGTTACTCCCTCTAGAACTCTCCATATCCTTTGTTATCTCTTATTTAAACAATCCTACTCTTTTTGTTTTCTTCATCACAATCAGTTAAAATCGAAATAAAATAATTTTAAGTTACTCTTATTTTCTGAAAGTTGCTAGTAAGTAAGGAGAAGATTCTGTAGAGTCAAGGTACGAGCATAACACTTTTATTCTCGCTTTGAATTGCAAAAATATGAAGTGATTGAGTGTTTTATTGATAAAATCCCATCTTGTTGCCTCCTTGTTCTCTAAACTATGGATGTTGTACGTTCGGAATTTTAATGTATAATGTCGGGTGAAGTCTGTGTAACCCACATTGATTAAAAGGAGAAAAATGGTTCTTGAATGTGAATTTGGTGTCATTGCTATAGATAAAAATTGAGTCTTTCGACCCAGCATAGGCTCTTCGTTATGGATTTGGGTATAAAGAAGGATAGAAAGAGAAGGGGTGAGGAGTGTAGACCTAGAATTAAGTAGGGTGGCTTGACACCAGTGAATACGTGGGAGATAGGGGAGAAGTTAGCAGGAATGAGGGTGTGAGAGTGTAGGGGGACATGGATAGTATGTGGGGTAGGGTAGCTAGGTGCATCAGGGAGAATGCTAGTGAGGTTTTGGGTGTTTCTAGGGGCCGGGCCAGACATCATCGGGGGGATTAGTGGTGGAATGAAGAGGTTAAAAAGAAAGTGGAGACCAAGAAAGGGGTGTATGCTAAGTTAGTTGAGAGTAAGGACGAAGAAGAGAAATGGGTAAATAGGAAAAAGTACAGGTTAGCTAGGAAGAAGGCTAAGTTAGCAGTTACAGTGGCTAAGATGACAATATTTGAGAGCTTGTATGCGGGGTTACAGGAGAAAGAAGGGGAAAAAAGGTTGTTTAGACTCACTAAGGCTAGGGAGAGGAAGGGT
This sequence comes from Capsicum annuum, assembly GCF_002878395.1. Lineage (NCBI taxonomy): Eukaryota > Viridiplantae > Streptophyta > Magnoliopsida > Solanales > Solanaceae > Capsicum > Capsicum annuum. The sequence goes on along the minus strand of NC_061115.1, from coordinate 168,367,933 downwards.
TGTGACCTCGATTAGGTAAAGCGCATTAAGGGAGAGGATGGTACAGTGTTGGTGGAGGACGGCCACTTTAAGAATAGATAGCATTCGTATTTTCATAGGCTCTTGAATGACGAAGGGGATAGAGCTATTGTGTCAGGGGAGCTGGAGCACTCAAAGAAGTGTTGGGATTTTAGTTATTGTAGACGTTTTAAGGCAGAGGAGGTTAGAGAGGTTGTTCGCAGGATGCGAAGGGGTAGGGCGACGGGGCCTGATGAGATACCTGTGGATTTTTGGAAGTTTTCTAGTGAGGCTGGTTTAAGGTGGTTGACTGGATTGTTTAACAGAATTTTCAAGACGGCAAAAATGCATGAGGCTTGGAGGTGGAGTATGATGATCCCTCTTTATAAGAAGAAGGGTGACATTTAGAGTTGCAATAACTATAGGGGTATTAAGTTATTGAGTCACTCTATGAAGATTTGGGAGAGAGTGGTCAAGGTAAGGCTGAGATGGATAGTGTCTATTTCGGAGAACCATTTTGGATTTATGCTCAGCCGATCAACGATGGAGGCAATTCACCTGGTGTAGAGGCTGGTGGAACAGTATAGGGAAAGGAAGAAGGACCTGCACATGGTATTTATCAACTTGGAGAAGGCATACGACAAAGTCCCCAGGGAGGTACTTTGGAGATGCTTGGAGGTGAGTGGAGTCCCAGTGGCATATATCAGAGTAATTAAGGACATATATGATGGAGCTAAAACCCAGGTGAGGACGGCGGGAGGAGACTCAGAGCATTTCACTGTCTTGACAGAATTGCATCAGGGATCTACTCTTGGTCCCTTTTTTTTTGCTTTGGTGATGGATGTGTTGACACGGCATATTCAAGGAGAGGTGCCTTGGTGTATACTTTTTATAGATAATGTAGTTTTGATTGATGAGATGCGGGGGGGGGGGGGGG
>NC_061115.1:168050625-168058964 GCF_002878395.1 Capsicum annuum | reverse complement strand
ATATTGTAGTATATGTTTTATTTAAAATAGTACATATATATTGAATGGTACGCATATTTGTGTATATATCTTCTATAGACGTATATATTTAACATATACATGTGTATATGTTTTAGAAATTAATATATAACTATATATATAATTATATATTGTAGTATATATATACATTGTAGTATATGTTTTATCTAATTATACATATTTATTGAATGGTGAGTATATATATGTATATATCTTCTATAGACGTATATATTTAACGTATACATGTGTATATGTTTTATAAATTAGTATATAACTATATATATAGTGTGTGTATATATTGTAGTGTATATATATTGTAGTATATTTTATTTAAAATAGTACATATATATTGAATGGTGAGTATATATGTGTAAATATCTTTTATAGACGTATATATTTAACATATACATGTGTATATGTTTTATAAATTAGTATATATATATATATATTGTAGTATATTTTATTTAAAGTGGTACATACATATTTAATGGTTTGCATATATGTGTATATATCTTCTATAGACGTATATATTTAATGTATACATGTGTATATGTTTTATAAATTAGTATATAACTATATATATATATATTGTAGTATATGTTTTATTTAGAGTAGTACGTATATATTGAATGGTATGTATATACGTGTATATATTTCTATTATATATAAGAGGTGGTTTCGACCACCTCTCATGCAATTACCAAAAAATCCTCCGCTCCCACTTAATTACATACCATGGCCCAAATATATAATAATTCCACCATTTCATCATAATATTTTAAATATTGAATATATTCTATTAATTTATATTAATTAACTATAACTACATATTGAAAGTAAATTTTTTTTATTTATTTAATTGGCTATCATGTTCAAAACTAATTTGTTACCACGAATCACAATAATTAATAACTTAAAATATTTAAAAGACATAGAGAAATTTTATTGGCTCTCATTATTTTAGCAATGCCACATAAATTGAGATAAAAGAAAAAGTATTGCAAATCATAATAATTAACAACTTAAAATATCTAAAAGATATATAAAAAATTTAGTTGATTCTCAAAATTGTATCGAAGCCACATAAATTGGGACACAAGGAGTAAATATATCATTTGATAATTACGTAAAAATTATTATAAATCGTATTAATTAACAAGTTAAAATACTTTTTTAAAAATAGACAAAAGTTCTATTCAACTCTCAAAATTTTATCAGTGCACCATAAATAATGACAAAATAAAAAATTATCTTAATTAATTGCAACTAAATATTTAAAGTAAATCAATTTTATTATTTTAATTGACTTTTATATAGAAAATTAATCTTTTTATTTATTTATTTATTTTAGTAAATTTAAATTTTAAAATTACTTTTTGCTTATATAGAAATACTAACATTTAAACTTAACTTTAAAGTTTTAAAGTACAAAATTAATAAATTTAATTTAATAAAATAAATTTATAATGAATATTTTCTTAGAATTTGCGTTGGGTCAATATGTATCAAGTTAAAAAGAAATAAATAAAATATTTAGTAAAATTTTATTATTATGAAAGATAAATACAATGTACTATCCAATAATGTTTAATAATATCGTATTTTGCATATGCAAATATAGCATCCCGTATTTAATTAATATACTATTTCGGTGAATTATCGATGATTACTATTGGATATGATAAAATTATATTAATTTTTATAGTAATAACATAATCAATCGCTCTTAATTAATTATTATGAGTCATATAGGTTTTAAGAAAATAAATAATATTTAATGAAAAATAAAATAGACATAAAATGCGAAATTAACTCTTAATGTTTTAAATTAAATTTTCGTCTTTCGAATAATGATTTTACTATATCACTCCTTATTATAAATTATTTATGTATTATAAAAATAAGAATAACAAAATGATATGTCAACATAAAATATTTGATTGACTATCAAAATTATATTAGTGCCACATAAATTGGGACGGGACAGAAAAAGATATAAAGCAACATATATTATATGAAAATGAAATAAAATACTGTAAATAACAATAATTAACAAAAAAAATTAAAAATTGACTGATTTCTGCTGTTTCAATCGTGATTTTAATGTATCACCCGCAATTAATTATTCTAAGTCACTTATGTATTGAAAAATTAATAATATTGAATCCATGATTTTACTATATATATATATATATATATATATATATAAGAATAAAATTTTTCATGATATTTTTTAAAAATTACTACATATACTCAAAGGGTAAAAGAGTGAAAACACACAAGAGATAGATGTAGAGAAATCAAGAAGCACCAAATGAATTATTAACATTTGTAACATTCAACACATTTCTAAATGTTTCCAAATTCTTCTTGAATCAACACATACACATAATAAAAATAATAAATAATAATAATTACATTTTACTATATCACCCCTAATTAATTATAATGGTCATTTAAGCACTGTGTCATATAAGTTGAAATAGAAAAAATATTATAAATCACAATGATAAAAATTTTAAATTATTTAAAAAATATAATTGGCTATCGTCGACACAAAACACTGGACAAGGAGAATAGCATATATTATTCAAAAATTACATAAAAAGTATTATAAATTACAATAGTTAACAACTTAAAATATCTAAAAATAATTTAATATGATATATATTTCAAAAAAATTACATGAAAATACTAGAAATCACAATAATTAATAACTTGAAAAATTTAAAATATATAAAATATTTGGTCGACTCTTTAAATTATATAAGTGTCACTAAAATTGGAATAGAAGAAAAGTATTATAAACCACAATAATTAAAAATTTAAATTATTTTAAAAATATAATTGACTATCAATGCCACAAAAATTTGGAGAAGAAAAGTAACGTATATTAATTTGAAAATTACATAGAAAATATTATCAATTACAATAGTTAACAATTTAAATTATCTAAATATATATTAAAAAATAACATATGTTGAACTCATGCTAGATTCCGGATGAATCGTAGAAAACATATGCAATCCTTTTATTAAAACAATTTATTTAAATATATCAAGATTGAAAAGATAAATAAATATCTTAATGTTGGGCCTGTGCTGACACAGGTCATGCTCCTCTAGTCTTCTATAGATGTATATATTTAACGTATACATGTGTATATGTTATATAAATTAGTATATAACTATATATATATATATATATATATTGTAGTATATGTTTTATTTAAAGTAGTACATATATATTGAATGGTGAGTATATATGTGTTTATATCTTCTATAAACGTATATATTTAACGTATACATGTGTATATATTTTATAAATTAGTAGATAGCTATATATATATATATATATATATATTGCAGTATATATATATATATATATTGTAGTATATTTTATTTAAAGTAGTACATATATATTAAATGGTGCGTATATATGTGTATATATCTTCTATAGACGTATATATTTAACGTATATACGTGTATATGTTTTATAAAGGAGTATTATATAACTATATATATATATATATATTGTAGTATATATATATGGTAGTATATTTTATTTAAAGTAGTACATATATATTGAATGGTGCGTATACATGTGTATATATTTTCTATAGACGTATATATTTAACGTATACATGTGTATATATTTTATGAATTAGAATATAACAATATATATATATATATATAGTATATATATATATTGTAGTATATTTTTTTATTTAAAGTAGTATATATATAGAGAATGGTGCATATATGTGTGTATATATCTTCTATAGACGTATATATTTAACGTATACATGTGTATATGTTTTATAAATTAGTATATAACTATATATATATATATATTGTAGTATATGGTTTATTTAAAGTAATATATATATATATATATATAGTTATATATATTGAATGATGTGTATATATGTGAATATATCTTCTAAAGTAGTATATATTTAACGTATACATGTGTATATGTTTTATAAATTAGTATATAACTATATATATATATATATATATATATATATATATATATATATATATATATATATATTGTAGTATATATATATTGCAATGTATGTTTTATTTAAAGTAGTACATATATATTGAATGGTGCGTATCTATGTATATATATCTTCTATAGACATATATATTTAACGTATACTTGTGTATATATTTTATAAATTAGTATATAACTATATATGTATATTGTAGTCTATATATATTGTAGTATATGTTTTATTTAAAGTAGTACGTATAGTCCTATATATTGAATATTACGTATATATGTGTAATTGTGTATATGTGTATATATTTTTTAAATTCTGATGTAGTATATACTATATATATAATGTATACATATTGTTTAACGTATTTAAAATGTATAAAGGTGGGTATATATAATTTATATTGAAATTTTTTTTTGACCGATTTTGATCGAATTTTTAACCGGGTTTGATCGGATTTAGATGGGTTAGATCGGATTGAACTAAGTGGACCGGTTCAGAGTTGTTTTTTAAAAAATTACTGTTTGACTCGGCCCAACCCACTTAACCAGACCCAAAATCAAATCGGCCCATAAACCGATAAAATTTCACAAGTCGGTTCCGAATTGATCCGACCCGACCAACTTAACACCCTTCCCTAAAATGCACCACTTTTTTTCCATTTCCAAAAGAATATAAAATGCACTACCCTCAATAAAAGTTCAAATCATGACAAACATGTCATGTGAGATATGTTCATTAGTTGACATGTGCCCTTTTAAGTAAGGAAGTCTCTTTTACCAACCACCTAGTTGGCATTTGGAAATGAGAATTTTTTAATTTTTTCAAAAAATTATTTATTTTAATGAAAATAGTATTATTCGATCATATGAGTTACTTTACTTTGATAAAAGTTATTTTAAAAAAAATAAAAAAGTAAAATTTATTTTTACTTTTTTCCACTCTTATTTTTTTCATAAGATTTTAAAAATAATTTTAATTTAGATTGATGATCAAACACAACATCAACTCCAACTTTAATCATCTTAATTCTTAAATAGGAGTTTTTGAGTAAATAAATTATTGTCACATGATTAAGAGATCATGAATTCAAGCAATAAAAATAATATTTTGCAGAAATATCAAATGAAGGATGTGCATAATAAATTTCTGCGATCTGATTCTTCTTTAAAAGTTTTAATGCACAGTACTATCTTTTTTTTTTTTTTTTTTTTTAACTCGTCTTAATTCTTTATTATGTTCTCTAATTTTGATTATAAATAAGCACACACTATATATTGGACCCACAGGCAGATTCGTTGTTTAAGCTCTGTTCTTTCGTGCCTTTCCTATTTGTTTCTCAAGCATGTATTCTTTTTATTTTGGCAAGAGGCCAAAACACCAATCTGCCAACTGTCAGCATTTAAATTGGATGCAAAAAAATGTTTACACACCATCTCTTTTTTATTTCAACAGAAATGTCATTCATATTGGTTATGATGTGTGCTCATATTATTTAGAGCTAAAATTTGAAGTTTTAATTTGAAATTAGTAATTATTGATATTTAATAATATATCAACTTAAATTTCAAATATTTTTTATAAGTAAATTTATAATTTTAAGTTCATGATTTTCAATTTTTAAAATAAAAATTGTGTTTAGTAAGTTTATGTGTTGTAATCAAAACCATCACAAATTTAAATTTGAGAAAATAAATCATTTCACTCCTGAATTTGTCTGCATAATTTACTTTAGATTCTAAACTACATGGACAATTATAAACCCCCTTAATAACTTTTAAGTGAATTTTATACCATCCCAAAAATATTATACCACTTTCACTACGGAGAGTGCAATACATACATGTTGAAGTCACGTTAGAGCTACGTAAATAAATTATTTTAAAAAAAAAAAAAAAACTCCTAAATCAATATATCTATAATCTATATCGATAATCGATAATATATTAAAAGAGTGAAGGGCCTTAGATATGTGGTTTGAATTTTTTGCGAGAAAATGGTCTATTAATCCCTCAACCTTTAGTCGAAATTCCAACTACATACTCAATCTTCATGGGAGTTCCATTACTCCTCTAAACACCTTTTTACTATATTTTATACCCCTCTAATTGCTGACTTATCATGGAAGGTGAGACACCCCCACTAGGCGCGTCAGTTGAGGTATTAAGCCTTTAAAATTATTATTTTAAGTGTCACATGTATAATACACGTCATTATTTTTAATTATTAATTTAAAATACACGTGTATCATTAATGTTGTCTTCATCCTTCATCTCCAAAAGTCATTTCCTAACCAAACTGCCATAAAATTAGCAGCAATATCAGCAGTTCTTGCAACCCACAGAGGATTCAACCGTGGTTACTCCTGCTAATAGCCCTGCTGGTAATTTCCATTTTCCTATTATTTTACTCAATTTTCTTGATTTGAAATGTCAAAATTTGTTGCAAGATTGCTTGATTTACTTTGTTATTTTCTTGTTTTTTGCAGATTCGGAAATAAGGGTGTCTAATTCAGGGAAAGGAGAGTTGAGTTTTTCTTCTTCTTTGTCATGGGGTTTTGATGAGAAGGAGAATGAATCCAAAGTGGCGAAAACTGAAATCACCGGCAAAGGGGTCCAAGAATTTCATGTCTCCGATGATTTCAGCTTCTTCCAAGATTGCCCAATCCCCAAAAAAGAAAATACTGGTGAAAAGAAATGATCATGTAAGGACTTCAATCACTTTATCTGACGATAAAGCTACCTTCTTTTTTGCAAATTCTGAAGAACATAATCAAAATTCTGAGAATGCTATGGAGCCTAAGGAGACTGTTCTTGTAGATGGTCTTCCTCCGGTTACCAAAATACAGACTACTTTTAAATCCATTCAATAACTCCGGCGAAATTGCACCGGAATAACCCCAGCGAAACATTCTTTTAAATCCAAATCACCACTAACTTCTTTTTCCTATCTTTTTCCAATCAAATCCCGCCAAAAAATGATCAAAAACATCAAAATAGTGACAAAAACGTTCGAAACAAATCCATCTCGCTATAAATCCACTAGTTCCGTTGAAATCCACAACGAAAAAGGGTTGTCGTTGAAGTTTCTTCTGGGTGTAGAATTGGTTTGTTTCAGAGGTTCTTGGATGGGGTGGAAAGGATCTTGCAGAGAGCGCAGAAAGAGATTTGTCAGTAGAAAAAGAAACTGCCATTGATGATTATGTTGTATAACAAGAAAGGTAAGTGAATCGTCAAATCGTCTACAGAGAACAATACAGAGAACAAACAAGAAAATGAAAATAATGCAGATTGAGGGAAAGAAAACTTTAGTAATTGTTGAAATTGAGAAGAGAGCTGAGAGATAGTGAGTGTGTATAAAGAGCTGAGAGATGTGTCATCCATGAAAATGACATTTTAGGAGGAACTGAAAAAGTAGGATTGGGCCCGACGCGTGTAGACACGCATGTCTAATTGTTTGGTTTATATTGACAGGTCAGCAATTGGAGGGGTATAAAATACAGTAAAAAAATGTTTAGGGAGGCAATGGGACTCCCGTGAAGATTGAGTGTGTAGTTGAGATTTCGACTAAAGGTTGGGGGGTTAATAGACCATTTTCTCAACTTTTTGCCCTTAACTAAAAGTCTTTATTTTAGACAAAATCATCTTTTCACTATTTTTTCTAATATTTAAGAGTTGAAAATTAATTAATTATATTTATGATAAAACATTTTCTTATTAGAAGTCATCATAATTTCACTATTTTTTCCTAATTTAAGAGTTAAAAATTAATTAAATATATTTATGGTAAAATATTTTCTTATTAGAAGTCATCATAATTATGGACAATTAATTTTTTTCATTAGTTTAAGAATTTTAAATCAACTAAATTTAATTTTAAGAAGATTTAAAAAATTAAGAAATAACTATAAAATCGTTAGAATAAGAAAAATTTAAGAAGTACCAGATTTCTAAAAGCTTTAAATATATAATAAGAATGTAATCAATGATTTTGTAAAGATTTAACTCTAAAAATATGAAAATATTATATATATATATATATATATATATATATATATATAATCGTAACCCAAATACGATTTAAATTGACGTGTCTCTCTTAGTCTGTGACAACAAGGGAAAGAGGTACTATATAGCAAACTCAAATGTGATGATTCATTAATCAAACTTCTGGTGATAAAATATATATGTGTATATGTTTATGTTTATATTATTATATTAAAGCGTGAAAGATTTTTGAAGATTGATTTGAACTTTTACACTTTATTAAAAATCTCTGCAACAGATAAAATTATTTAATTTTAAATAATCAA
>NC_061115.1:168047787-168050525 GCF_002878395.1 Capsicum annuum | reverse complement strand
TCTTCATCTAAAACACTGCCCCTCCACCCCCATTTCTTCAACTGAAAATTTCAAACTCCTTCCCCGTTCCTTTTTTGAGTCTGCAAATCGGGCCACCGCCTCCGCTCCCCTTCCTCTCGTATGTACCCCTAAGCTTTCTTCTCCACCGCCCCCACCCCCACCCCACATTCTTCATCTGCAATACTACCCCCATTCCCGTTTCTTTATCTAAAAATTTCAAAACCCCTCCCTGTTCCTTTTCTTGAGTTTGCAAATCATGCTCCCCTCCCACCCCTCCTCTTTCAAAACATACTAGTCAAATTGTCCTAAAATCTTTACTAGCATTGAGCTTTGTGGGTTTTGCAAAAATTCCATTTGAAAAAAATTCAATTGCACAAATCAACTTGATGATTTCCAACCAAATCCAACATTGCAATAACTTCTACATTCACTATAAAAAATAAAATAAAAAATATTACTTAGGTTCATTATTTTTTATTTTTAACCAAATCATTGAAATTTTGATTCTTGAAAATATTTTTTATGTATTTAATTGGAGATGGATGATGGGCCAGAGTAAAAAAAATATTGAAATTTTGATTCTTGAAAATATTTTGCTATGTATTTGATTGGAGATAATTAATGGGTTGAAGTGTAGAAAAAAACGTCGTTAAAATTTTGATTCTTAAAAATTTTGCTACGTATTTGATTAGAGATAGTTAATATGTAGGAATGAAAAAAAAATAGAGAAAGGAAAAGAGAGGGGGTGGAGGTGTATGAGGAAGAAGAAGAAAACACAAATTATACTCCCTCCATTTAAAAAAGAATAACCTACTTTGACTTGACACAAATTTAAGAAAATAAACAAGCCTTTTGAATCTTGTGGCCTTAAATTAAAGTTGTGTCAAATGTACCAAAATGTCTTTTGTCTTGTGGTCCTAAACATGTCATATAAAAAGTTGAAATTAAAGTATTGTCAAAAAAAGAAAGGGGTCATTCTTTTTAAAATGGACTAAAAAGGAAAGTAAGTCATTCTTTTTTAAATGGAGGGAGTAACATTTAACAGTGAATTCCATTTTTTTCCCACCTTTTTTTGTCATTTACACGTTGAATCTTATTGAATTTACTACGTCAGTCGTTATGGTGGTATAAAATTCACTTGAAAGTTATTAAGAAGGGTATATAATTGCCCGTATAATTTAGAATCTAAAGTAAATTATGCAGATAAGTTCAAGAGTGAAATGATGTATTTTTTTCCTTAAATTTCCTACTATATTAGAAGAGAGAGTTAAACAATGGGTTGAAAATGTCTGTAAAATGTTAATAGATTCAAAGAAAAAGGCAATTTTGAAATTTCAATTATTTTCCAAGATTAGCTTGTTTGGAAAGGTTATACTCAGGGTGTTTTTTTTTTCAATTTTCTCCTGTTTGGTTGGCTTACAGGTTTTGGAAAATATTTTCCAAATCAACTCATTTTCCTTAAAACTAAGAAAAATGACTTCCCTTCAAAAAGTAAGGAAAACATTCTCCAAAACTCTCTTTCAACATCACTATTAAATTGAAATATTCATACAACTCTCAAAATCACCCATCCCTACTCCGACCCTCAATCTCCCACCCCAACCCCCACCCTACCCCCAACCCCTACCATTCAAAACTTTTTTCTTATCCCACCCTTTTTATCATATTCGTTCTCAGTCTTTTTGTTAAATATATACAAATATTTTTAGAAAACATATACTTATCCAATTTGCATAACGAACACACAAATATAAGTAGGGCTGGGCATATTTTAGTTTAAATAGAAAAAATCAAAAAATCAAATCGAAATTTAATTTTGGTTTGATTTTTCGATTTTTCGGATTGATTTTGGTTTCAAATTTTAGAAATTTGGTTAAACGGTTTGGTTTTCAAAATTTCAAAAAAAATCGGATAAACCAAAACATCAAAATTATATAAATAATATATTATAATTTTTATATATATATATATATTTCATATTATATGTAAATTTACTAAAAATATAATATAATCTAATGTAACATATAAATATATAAATTATAATCATTTAGTAAACCTAAATCCTAATATGTTGTTTTGCTTTTGTCCATAATAGTAACGTGAAGGCTGCAACGACGCTCCCATCCTCAGTTCATTTGAAATTTCAACATCGCCAACGACAGTTGTAGTCGTTTGCTCAGTTTGTTTGCTCAGTTCGTCACTGCCGTCGACAGTCGCTGCCGCGTGCGGCCATTGTCGTCACGCCAACGGTGATGACTCGGCGAAGTCGATATTTATGATTATTTCATTTGTGTTGAATTAATTATATTTGAGAATGAAAATAAGTTTGAAAAAAGATTATTTTTCTAGAAAAATCACCAATTTTAAATGGTCACTACTTTAATTTTCAAAATCAAAATAAAAATACGAATAACCGAACCGAATCTGTAAGAACCGAACCAAACCGAAATAATTTTGGTTTGATTATGATTGTTATTTTCGTCAATCCGAAAACCAAAAAACCGTATTGATATTCAACAATCAAACCGAACAAACTAAATGCTCACCCCTAAATATAAGTAAGAAACAACTTAGTTTTTTAGAAAATATTTCTCCTCCTTCATATCGAACATACCACCCAAAAAATATTTTTCTAAAATGTATTTTTATGCTTTAGCTAAAGATTAAAATGTATTTTTTGAAAATTATTTTTTCATTTTCCAACCAAACATTACAAAATATTTTCCGAAAAATATTTT
>NC_061115.1:168038920-168047687 GCF_002878395.1 Capsicum annuum | reverse complement strand
CGAACAAACTAAATGCTCACCCCTAAATATAAGTAAGAAACAACTTAGTTTTTTAGAAAATATTTCTCCTCCTTCATATCGAACATACCACCCAAAAAATATTTTTCTAAAATGTATTTTTATGCTTTAGCTAAAGATTAAAATGTATTTTTTGAAAATTATTTTTTCATTTTCCAACCAAACATTACAAAATATTTTTCGGAAAATATTTTCTATCCACTAACCAAACATAGGAAAACAAGTAAGAAATCAACTTATTTTCCAAGAAAACATTTTCTAGGAAAACATTTTCCATGGAAAATATTTTCCTTCATACCAAACACACCCTCAATGTTTTGTTATTTGAACATTGTAAATCCCAAATAAATCTACCCTTCATATGTCATCACTATCATATATTTCTCCAAGATGTGAAGCCTACTTGATAACTATTTTATTTATACTTCTCTTTAAATTTAAAGAATACTTAAGTCATTGATAGTGTCACACCCCTATTTTTCACCGCATCCGACCCCGCTAGGGAGTTGGTTTTAGAGAAAACGGTTTTTTTCGATTAAAGTGACGTTTTGAAAAGGGATTACTTTACTTACAGAGTCGCCACTTGGAATTGAGTTTGGGTGTTCCAAGTCACCTTATTGAATCCCTATTCAAAAGGAAATGACTCTTCAATTTTTTATATTTTTCGTCTGCGAACTAGAAATCCGGATAAGGAATTCTATTGACCGAGGGGAAGGTGTTAGGCACCCCTCGAGTCCCGTGGTTCTAGCACGGTCGCTTTAATGACTTACGTCTGGTTTAAATTAATTTTTTTTTGGATTTATAATATTTGTTAACCTAAAAGTTGTTTGCCTCCCACTTTTAGTTTATTTTGAAATTATTTATTATATTGATGTGTGGCTTACCGATAGTAGTACTTTTCGGCCTCACCACAAATTTTGGCACGTTTCTCGCGCCTTTATGGCATTTATGAGTCTTCCCTATTTTCCTGATCTAAATAAGCACCTAATGGGTTTAAAACCTACCCAACCCAATTCAATTGGCTTCAAATGGTAAATTAATTTAATTATAACGAATGGTTGGTAGCAGGGCTTTCCAACTTCATCGTCAATTTTCACTTGTATATTAAAACTTAATTTATTTGAGATTAAGAACCTAACTCGTTATTTTATGAATTCACTCCCTTACCAACGAAAATAAAATAAAAAAAGAATACAATTTTTTTTTTAAATAAAACATTCAGATCTATCAAATAACAAAATAAATCAACTGCCAGCCGAACAATAGAATTACTAGAAACATAACTTTGTTCATAGATAATGTAACCAGATATTACATGCGTCTAGACCATAAGAACAACACTAAACAGAACCGACCAACGTAACCACAAAAGCATCATAAACTGAAGACTACAGTTACTACCTACTACTCATTTCCCCAGAGCTAATAACCCCAAATCTACCCATTTCTCTTAATTTATCTTATTCTTTAATTTGTCACTCCATTAAAATATTATTCTGATACTTTAGAATCTTTCTTTGTCCAAGATATCAGAAACATGACAAGTTAACGATAATATGAGATAGAGTGACATATTACAGTTTGACCTAATTGTAATTTTTCTTTAAAAAAAAATGCTTAGATCATGCAAGCCCTTTAGAATATTACCCTAATGAATATACAATATACACATGAAACACAAACAACCCTAGTATACAAATCTACCCGTCACACATTCACGAAGCTTACCCCAACTAATAATAAAAAAAATATTTACTTGAACATACAATAATATATAGAATATGACAATAATTTTACTAAATCTGGTGATAGTAATTCTGACATGCTTTATACATTACATTAAGATTAAATGCAAGTTAGATAGATACGTGATAAAAAGACTTTATAATATATTGAAATCGAGTCACGAATAATTGTAATATTGAATTATACAAGGGTGATCGAGATATACCTTTGAGAAGATCGATTCCCAACGATAAAATTATTATAATCTACTGATTCTAGGAGTCACGAACTTGAAACCGTGGACGATAAACTCGAAGTTTAACTTGTCTGCTTGTTTTTTTTTTTCTTGGTTTTCTTTTCTTCCGTTGTTTTTCTCTTCTCCTGTGTGTTGTCTTTTTCTTCTCTCCCCCTTGATTTTTGTGTGCATATATGTGTTATATAATTAGTGTATGTGTTTGTTTGTCGTGTGTGTGTGTTGTGGGAAAATGGGGGAGAGGTTTTGTGAGAGTGGGACTTGTGGGTGGTTTGGGTAGTTTAGGATTCTCTTTTTTTATTTTAATTAATATTTTAAATAAAATAAAAATAATAAAATCTATTTTAAAACTAACAAAATACAAGACAAGTTAATTAGCTAGTCTTAGGAATATGGTTAAGAAATATTAATATCACAACATTCTTTATTAAAAATTGAAAGAACAAACAAATATAATTTAGAAATTTTTTTTTTCTCTTTTTTTTTTCTAAAAATAAATAAACAAATAAAAAATAAAAAATAAAAATAAAAACTTATTTAAAATGTGTCTCTATTTTTGTAGTTTTTTCAAAATTTTTAAAATAAATTTAGTAAAAATAAGATAAATTTAAAATATCTAATTTAGACCCTAAAATGAAATTTAACACTAAAATGGCAAAAACACTTAGGTTTGGTAAAAAATTAGGTGTTTACAGAATGCCCCTCTTTGCTTGGAAATATGAAGAATTTTCAAGCAAAGAAGTAAACATGACTAATTTTTTGGCCCAACCCTTTATTCAATATTAATACGTAAATAAGTGGGAAAGAGGTGTGATCGAGCCCTGGCTTTGGGCATCCTACATATCTCGGGTTATAAGAGAATCAGGTCACGTGTAGTTCCAATGACGTGTAGTTCCAATGGGTGTAGGAATGAGTGGATGAATTGGAGAGTCGAGTTGAGGTCCCATCGAGTTTCCAGTTCGTTGCTCCTTTTATTACATCAAAAAATAAAACTGGAAATAAAAGTACAAGATCCTATCTATTCTATTTGTCTTGATCTTCTTGCTTCCGATCTTTCTCTTGGATCTTCAGTTATTGCCTCACCTTCTTCTGGTGGATACCTTGATCTCAAAATTTTGATCTTGAAATTAAGATTTGAGACTTGAACTTGAAATTTGGATTGAGTCATTGATACTCTACCAAAGAACAGTTCATAGAATACTTTGGATGCTTGTTCTTCTGATCAGAACCTAAGAAGGTGTCTCTTGAGATATTGGGCCGCTATGGATGCAAAGCTGACTCTAACTATCTTCAAACTGATCATTCTTCTATGTTTTAACCGGAGATAGAATTCCATTCTTGGATAAACCTGTGCTTTGCAGAAAACCTGTAAGCCATCAAAGAAGACGAAACAAAACAAACAAAATTTTCTGCCCCAGTTTACACTAGGAAAATTTTGTGTGTTATTAGAAGAACTATAAACTAGTTTAAAAGTAAATAAATAAATGAATGGATAGAAATTTAGGCTAGGAGCACGATAAAATAAGAACTCTATTCTTAAAAATTCAACCAAAGGAAGTTATGCCTAATGAATGCATGAAAAAGAATTAGGATTTTCGCTCCAAAAAATGTGACTAGGGATTGTCATACCCTGTGAAGACATGAAGAAGGAACATAGGAAGGTTTATTTCCTAAAATGTCAACTAGGGGATGGCGCCCTATGAAGATGAATAAGATGTTAACTAGGGGATGGCGCCCTATGAATACGAGATAAGATGTAAACTAGGGGAAGACGCCCTATGAAGATGAGGTAAGATGTCAACTAGGGGATGACGCCCTGTGAAGACGAGATAAGATGTCAACTAGGGGATGGCGCCCTGTGAAGACGAATGAGATGTCACTGGGGGAAGGCGCCCTATGAAGACGAAGTAAGATGTTAACTAGGGGATGGCGCTCTATGAAGACGAAATAAGATTAGGATTTTTTTATTATTATTTTTTTGTTAGAAAAAGAAAAAAAAATGCCCCAGTCTTGATATGAGGGGTTTTATTATTATTATATTGGTACAAACTTAGAATTATAGGAGTATAGCAAAGAGAGAAGATTCAAGAAAACTTAACTTTGCTATACTTTTTTTTCACTAAACTTCACAAGATTGCTTTGCCCCTGTTCAAGCAAAGAGAGAAGAAAAAAAAAATTGTGAGTTTTAAAATTGGTGGTTGGTTTATGGCCTTGAATTCTTTAGAGGTTTTCCTTATCTCTGCCCCAACTTGATACAGTTGATTCAACTAATTGGTTGGCGAGCTTGATTCTTTGTCTTTCAAATTCTGTTGCATCTCTGTTTGTTTCAGTACGATTCTGCTCTTCATTTTCAAATGCTTCACTCGTAACACTTATCTTAACTGGTTCTCTGTCCTTGTCAAGGTGTTGAACGCCCAACAATCTCTGCTCAATTTCACTGGGAGCCATGGTGAAATTGTCAATTTCACTGGGAGCCATGTCCTTGTCAATGTATTCCTAAAATAATGGGAAACGGAGGGGAAAAAGGTGTCTTTCTCTCTCTTCTCATCCATTGTTGTTTTCTCTCTCTTAACAATTTTTGTTGTTCATTGTTTTTGTTTCTGCTGCTTTATTCATCATCTTCTACTTCATTATCATCATCTTCTACTTCATTATCGTTTTCATCTTCTTCTTGTCGATCATTTGTTGTTATTGTTATTATTGGTACAACACTACTGCTGCTATCTGACCAATTTATTAGTTCAAATTTTTTTTATTACATCAATTTCCACTTTGGCATTACTTCATAGGTGAATTTGGTAAGTAAAATTATGATTTTTATTCGTATTTGTCATCTGGGTACCCTTCTGTTTTTTCAACAATGGATAGAATCCCGATCATGAATCCAGCATAAATACCCACAATTTAAATAGATCAATCATTTGGTGCATCAGACGATTAATTTGTTGCATCAGAAGATTTATCTGTTGCATCAGATTATTTATCTGTTACATCAGACGTATTATCTATTGCATCAGACGTCTTATCTGTTATATCGGGATGTTTATCTGTTGTACCAGACTAATTATCTTTTGCAACGAATGATTAATCTGTTTGAAACAACACAAATCAACCCCAGCCACAAACCCAACAGATAACCAATATATTTTCAACTCTTGCTATTACTACTGGATTCAAAATTATTCCTTACGCCAATTACCCATCCCAAATTTCCTATTTCAATTTCTCATTTTACTTGTCTTTTTCATTAACCAAGAAAAGATTAAAAAAATCCATGTTTTACACTTTGCATTAATCACTTTGTCTTCAACTTAAAATGAAAACATCATTTAATAGGAAGACTATACGCCGAACAACATTAAAAGTTTTATTCTCTTATGAAATTTCGATTGAATAGCAAACAATGGTTATTTCAAACACGTCTACTATCCCACCAACTGATCAGGGGGTTATGGTAAACTAGACATGTTATTAATTATTTTTCTTAATCAATATAGCATCTCAATTTGGGACAGGTAATTTGAGACGGAGGGAGTACGAATTAAAACGTCAGAGCCAAGAAAAGCAACAAACTAATCATCTGTTGAAATAGACTATTTATCTGTTACATCAACTTCTTATCTATTGCAACATGAGTAATCTATTTTGAATAACACATCAACCAATGCCACAAATCCAATAGATAAATCTTGCTATTGCTACTGAATTCTAAATTATTCCTTTTTACGTCGAATCGTCGATATATCTGTTGAAAAGATAATAGACAGAATGAAAATTAAATATGAATTAAAACGTCAAAGATCAAACATAATTTATTTATTAAACAAAAATAAATAAAAATACATATAATAGACTAAAAGAAAAATAATAATCTAATTATTATTATTATTATTATTATTATTATTATCATCATCATCATCATCATCATCATTGCCAGCTAGCCAATCTTCAACCGGAAGTAGCAAGGCCCTCCTCAGCCTGCGTATCTCTCGGAGCATTCTTGCTCTAACTCCTCTCAGTTCCCATTGCAGGTCACGAACTTGATTTCGAAGTTCATTCACGGTGTCTTGCAGAAAAGCAACATCCCACACTGGGTCAGCTATAATCTTATCTTCTAGAGTGTATTATGAAAGACGAGATGCAATAAATAAATAAAGTGTAGTTGAATGAATGATTAAGTAAGGAGGGACCTATTTATAGAGGATTGAATTTAAATGAGAGTCAAAAAGGCACGACTATTCACCTCCATACGTTAATAAAATAATAACCATTTTATTATATAATAAATAATTTTAAAAACAAATTCAAAAATAAAAATGGTGAAAAGTCACGATCAGTTATTAAAATTATGGTTATAAATTGTGTTTATCATTTATTTCCTTATTATTTATTTACGAAATATTTTTCATATTGAATAATCGAAAAGTCATGTCTTTTTCTTTTCACCCTCTCAATAACAACAATAACCCTTTTTTATTAATAACCACCAGGTGCAACATATGATCGATCTGTCGTAGCAGATTAACCTCTGTTGACACAAATTACTGCTCAATCCCTGCCACCAACCGTCGACGACATGTTGAGAACAAGGAATAAACAGAATGATTATTATTAAATACTAAATAAGAACTAAAAATTCAAAGTTGACAACAAAATGAAATGAATGTTCATAGATTTTTGAATCCCTTGGGTAGATCCGATATACAAAAGGAGAAAAATACATACATGCGCTAAAATAAAAAATATTACCTAATTATTATTACTGTTAATCGAACATTTTTCATCAGACAACCTTGCTCCGAAGTCAGCCAAATCTCTCTGAAATTCATCAAATTGCCTTTGAAGTTCATGCAAGGACTCGATATGAATATTCTTGTACGAATCTGGATCATCCATATTTGTAAGGAGGGACCTATTTATAAATTATTGTATCTAGAAAAGAAAAGAAAATTG
This sequence comes from Capsicum annuum, assembly GCF_002878395.1. Taxonomy (NCBI): domain Eukaryota; kingdom Viridiplantae; phylum Streptophyta; class Magnoliopsida; order Solanales; family Solanaceae; genus Capsicum; species Capsicum annuum. Next base: position 168,040,738 of record NC_061115.1, on the reverse strand, counting down.
CTTAAAAATAAATCTAACAGATGGGTAATCTGTTGTAAAATATATTCTTTCTGTTAGATAACGTTCAGTACAACATACTGATAATCTTTTGCAACAGATGTATATATCTGTTTGATTTCTGCAACAGGTTGATCAACTGTCATAACAGATGTTCCAATTATTTGACAATATAAACAGATGTGTCATCTGTTGCAACTAGCTAGTCATCTGTTTATTATATTTAAGCCATAGATGGGCTAAAAAGAATAAGGTGCATGTAGATGAATCCACTATCATATGTGTGGGAGTTAAATGTCATCGATACAAGACACACAAAGTACAATATTTTTGTGAATGTAATTTTTAACCGATTAGGAATTGATCATTCAAACAAGATCCTGCATTGTACCGTTAAATTTGATGGGTTTGAAATTGATAAGGCTGAGAACCTCATGAAGATGGTGCAGATACCCTATTACGAATTATTGACGGTTGTTGCTCGTGTTTATGCATGTCAAGTTTTGAGAAGGGATCAATATTTGTCATCACTGCAGAGAACCAATAGTGATTGGACTTAACTTTAAGTGTGCATTGGACCCTTAGAGGGCCCTCGAAGCCTCGCACTACATCAAATAAGAATGGAAAATCAATATAGTTATTGCCCTGGCCAAAATTTATATGGCTGGGTTGCTCACTCGGGGTGATGATTATATGCCAGAAGGTGCGGTAGGAGAATGCTTTCGAGGAAAAATGGGTAGTTGATAAAAGACTATATCATCTGAGAGCTACTTGAAAAAGACACACATGGTAGAAAGTAACTTTTAACGAATCTGGCCGATGGAATTATCTTAACAGATGTGAAATCTGAATCAAGTGCAAATATGAAAGTGTATCCGGTAATGTAATTTCATTTGTTGTGTCGCTGAAAGAAAAGCAATGCAGATGGACACTTTGCTAGGAAGCTGCGTGGTTGGGATTATCACCTAGGTAAAAAATAGAAAAAGACCAACAAAGCAGCCTCATGGGCATCGAGGGTTGAAATGATGTTCAGTAAGTTTAGAAAACTTACGCCAACAACAACTGCAGTTAAAATAAGACAACTAAGAGAAGGCGGCAATTTCTGAATTTTAAATTTCATCCCATGCCTTCTTGTTTATATTTTCGACCAGGTCCACTGCCGTTGACCTGATCGGAACCACAAACGAGATTGAAAGGCAAATAGAGTATAATTACTTCCTTTGCAATATGAATTAATTGATTGTGTTTTATTATCCTAGCATGGTTTCAACATTTCTTGGAGAAGATCAGATGCTTACTGTAGTATATGAAATAATTTTCAAGCTTGCCTCCAGCTTGTTGATTCTGTATTCAAGCTGGTCGTTTCCATCTTTGAAGTTGGTAAGGAGTTCCTCGTATCTTGTGAGCTCGATCACGAACGCTACCTTCAAAGTTGTGGCATTCTAGAAGCCCTTCTGAGCACTTTCTTCAGAAGCCTTAAAGGATACATGGAGGATCGCTGTGTTTGTTTTAGGTCAAAATGTGTTGATGCACATTGAAGATGTGGTCCCAACAGTTGAACAACACACTTTTATCGAGCATTGCTCCATGTATCTTACTCAACCAATTTGATAAATTAGTAAGCATGGAGTTACGTAGCGTGTGATCTAAACCGGCTCTACCAAGCCTATCAAACGTTATGTAACTTCGAGCTCATTACCTTATCAAAAAAATATGCCCGAGTTAGTGCACAAATCAAACGAGCTCAATCTGTCAGCCTTTCTGCTGATCGTTTTCCTCCAATATAGATGACAAGATATCTGCTATGCAAAAGTCTACACC